>NC_072373.2:28136136-28439166 GCF_028885625.2 Pongo pygmaeus
TGCACCAGATCACAGCACAAATTATTTAAAATGTGGTAATAAGAAAATCCTATCCAATTACCTTTTTAAATTAAAAAAATGGCCATCAAATGTTATTACAGAAAGTGGCCTCAGAGAAAATCAACCCTTCCAAATAACAAAGAGGGAAACAGAGGCCAAGGAAAAGTAAGTAACATCTTTAAGGAACCAGAAATGCAGAAACACAGATGATTTTTAAAATCAGTCTTCTGGTGCCCGATTCTGTGCTTTCACAACTTCTTCCTGTTGAATCTAAGGGGTAAAAAGCAGAAAACTCATCCTAACCAGTTCCTTAAAATCATGTAGTGTAAAGCAAGTTACTCAGTGCTAATTTCAGTTGGTGATTGGTTTGGTTTAGTACATTAACTAGCAAAAGCAACTCTGCCCAGAGTCAAAATGGCAATTCCTTTCAACTGCCATGTGCATGATGAGAAAAATCAAGAAAGACAGCAGCTAGCAAAGACCATTTCCAGTGTTTCAGAGGCCTTTGCCAGCGCAGGACTCTCTCCTGATACCAGTACATTGCCCATCTGTGCTCAGGCTTACTGGTTCTCCCAGTAAGGGTGGTCAGCCACAGAAAAGCCTATGGAATCCAAACAGTGACTCAGATATAAGGAAGAGGAGAAAGACCAGGTGGAAAAGACTGGCAACATTCCACAAATCTGCACAAGCTAGAAAAAGCAGGGAGAGAAACCTAACTTCCACAACATATTGGAGACAGAGGAAGACAGGTCCAGATTTTCTACGTGCCCTCCCAACCTAAATCCCACTTGCAAACTTGAGTTATAAAAATAGACTTCAGGATAATGGGGCCTTGTAGCTGGGAGAACAGGGAGGTGTAGCTGACCAAATTTAGAAATAATAAAGACTCATAGTAAGTTTTTTCTACTTTTTTTTATTATCAATGACTTACTCTAATACTTTTTTTCCTTCTCAATATTCTCCACAGTAAATCAGATCCCATGTGACCATCCTTTCTCCTGCTGTAATTTATAGGGAGGCAGTATAACAAGAAAAATAAATGATACTGATTCAGAGTCCAAAGGACCCAATAGGATCACATTTCCAGGCAATAGTTGTGAATAGCGTTTATCCAACCATGTACTTTTTTTTCAGTGGCTGATGTGTATGTGTGTGTGCGTGTGTGTGTGTCTAAGCATTGATCAGGCAAAGAGAGGGTAGAAACAGAATGTTAAAGTGAATAATAATTTTAGTTTTCTGAAAAGAAGTCTTTTATGCTATATATAAATTAGATAAATCTCACAAAGTTTACTTAGGTCTCAGGAAGGAGAAGAAGGGGAGAAAACATGAAAAGAGAAAGAAAGGGAGAAGGAAGGAAGGAAGGAGGGAGGGAGGAAAAGGAGAGAAGAGAGGAGAAAGAAAGAAGGGAGGGAGAGAGAAAAAGAAAAAAGGAAAAGAGAAAGACTCATACTTAGGTGAATACTACTTGTGAGAAAAACAAAGCAGAGGCCCCATGTTGGGGAGTAAACGCGTTTCCACATGTGAATTCCAATATATTATTGACTTACTGAGTCATAAATATGACAATTTGCCTCATTTCATAGTGAGGTCAGGCTGAGCCCAAATAATCAGCCATCCTCCTCTGCTTACTTAATGTTCCTAAATATGAGCTTTCCCCAAAGCTCTCTGCGCATATAATATAACTCCATGTGCATGTGCGGTGGGGAGGAGGGATCGGAGAGGTGACAGAAAGCAAGCTGTGAACACAAAGATACTTTTAAGCTGAATACTTGTACATGATATATAGAACAGAGGATCGTCCATCATGGTTATTGAAACTGTGACCAGCAAAGCTATAAACCTGACACGAAAGAAGAGAAAATATGACTTGTTAGGTTGAAAAAGCACCAAAGAGGGAATTATAAAAGGGAAAATTTCATGACAAATTAGTTTGTATTTTTTGTTTTTATTTCTGACACACGGAAGGAAATGCTATATGTTTGCTTAAGGAAGTGAAAATTTCTCCACTTCATCCATTTAAAATCCTCACCCTTAGGCCTTTTGTATTGAAGCATAAAGTTTGGAGACCTTAAATAGTCATAATGTTTCCCTGAAGAATTTGGCCTCAGAAACGTATTATAATTCAGAAGGGCTAAAAAGGAAAACCATTACAGCAATCTGGCAGTGTCTGCTTAAGAGTGTTCATAAGAAGCATCAATTTATTCTCATGGCTTCTTTACCATATTTGATGAAATATTAGATACAATTGGAACAAGCGGCTCAAACAAGAAAGCCATAAACTTGGAAAGAGTGTTGTAAAACCAAAGTGTGTTAACGTGAAATAAGTTTCAGATTGGAAAAAAATGCCCCATGGCTTGCTCATAGAAGAGGCATACAATGGACTGAAAAGTCACAGATGTTGAGGGCCAGTGTGGTCTTTTCATACACATTCCCCTTCTGGGAACTAAGATTTGGAGCTGATTAACAACAATTTCCCAGCTCTAGGGAGCAGGTAAAGCAGAGCAAATGAAAGAAGAAAGCTCAAGTTCAAGAGAAAATACTGAAAATCCCCTATTTTCATGCACTCTGCAATTTTTACATGTGTAGGGGGAGCTGAGGGAGTGAGAGAAGACAAGATGAAGACAAAGAAATTCCTCCAAATGCAGCATATTAGTAGTTGCAGTAACAATAATACACCTCACTAGTAGAATAAGTCTTTCCATTACAATTTTAATTTTTAAAGATGTTAATTCTCCCTAAATTATCTACAAAAATTTATAGAATATTGTGATTTCTATTAAAACTCAACAGAATGTTTTTGGCTTGAAAAGTAATTTGAAAATATAGATGAAAGAATAAGTGAGCTGAAATAGGAAAATTCTGAAAAGAAAGATTCGTGGGGCAGGAAGTACTTATTCTAATAGATAATACAACTAATTATATAAAATATTTATAATTAAAACATTTTAATTCTAACACAGGAATGGAAATAAATATGAAAACAGGACAAATTATATGTAAATTTAGTATATATAAAAGATTGGATTTAAAATCAGTGCAAAAAAGACTGTGTGCTTAAAATAGTGTTGAACTAATATTTTAGTAATTTGTAAAATAAATTAAGCTACATCTCAAGTTACTCCTGATTTCAATATAAATCTTAAATGAAGTAAACATTTAAGTGAAAGAAAAATGCAAACCTAAAAGTACTAGGAAAATTTGGGTGAGTACTCTTTTAATTTCTGGATGGAGAGAACTGTTCCAAATACGGCAGAAAATTCTGAAACCACAAAAGATAATGCAATTTTGCTGCATGAACACAAGATGAATGTTATTGTGAAAAAAATCAGCAAAGTCAAAATGCCAAAGACAAACTGGGAAATCCATAGACTATTATATTTTACATTTATATTAGAAGATATATTTGTATGAATAAATTAATGTATTTAAGTTAATGCACCTAATATACAAAGAACCTTCATAAATCAAGAAAAGGACAACCTCCCGTAGAAAAATGTATGAAGAATATGTACAGGCAATTCACAGAAGAAATTTAAATAGCCAACGTAATTAAGAAACATATTTAATCTCACTCTAACTAAATAAATGCAAATAAAATGGCAGGGAGACATTACTTTTTTTTTTTTTTTTTAAAGAAATCAAAGAAATCTAAATAAAGGGAGAGTCATTCCATGTTCATGACAAAGAGGACTCAATGCTTTTAGGATGTCAGTTCTTTCCAACTTAATGTATACATTCAATATCATTTCAATCAAAATCTCAGCAAGCTATATTGTAGACATAGGCAAAATGATTCTCAAGTTTTTATGGAAAAGCAAAAGACCTAGCAAAACCAACACAACACTGAAAAACAAAGTTGGAGGATTCACATTATCTAATGTCAAGACCCCACAGTACTATAAAGCTACAGTACAGAAGACAGTGTGATTGAATGTGGAAAAATACAAACTGATTTTGCTCTGCTCTCACAGAACAATCAACAAAGGTTTCTGTGACCAGATGTGTGGGAGTACACACATTAAATGAGCAATCAGTTTTCTAGTGGACACCAGATAAATGTCCTCTAATTTTATGTAATTTTTTTTTTTTTTGTATGGATCTCTGAGTGAAAAAATTTCACTCTTTTTTTTTTTTAACCCAAATGTGTTTTTAATTATAGCATTAACAAAGATAAAGCAAAATCAGGGAAGTACAAAATAATTACATGTGAGTCTAACAAAATAAACATCATTTGTTCTTAGATTCTATGTACTTCCTCTAAACCTGCTGTTTTTCCAAATATTGGACCATTTCCTCTTTACTAGTTTTCTTTTTTTTTTTTTTTTTTATTTATTGATCATTCTTGGGTGTTTCTCGGAGAGGGGGATATGGCAGGGTCATAGGATGATAGTGGAGAGAAGGTCAGGAGATAAACACATGAACAAAGGTCTCTGGTTTTCCTAGGCAGAGGTACCTGTGGCCTTCTGCAGTGTTTGTGCCCCTGGGTACTTGAGATTAGGGAGTGGTGATGACTCTTAAAGAGCATGCTGCCTTCAAGCATCTGTTTAACAAAGCACATCTTGCACCGCCCTTAATCCATTCAACCCTGAGTTGACACAGCACGTTTCAGAGAGCAGGGGGCTGGGGGAAAGGCCGTAGATCAACAGCAAACCAAGGCAGAAGAATTTCTCCTCCCAGACAGGGCGGCCAGGTAGAGGCGCTCCTCACCTCCCAGACGGGGCGGTCGGGCAGAGGCGCTCCTCACTTCCCAGACGGGGCGGCCGGGCAGAGACGCTCCTCACCTCCCAGATGGGGCGGCTGGGCAGAGGCACTCCTCACTTCCTCTCAGACGGGGTGGCAGCCAGGCAGAGGCACTCCTCACCTCCCAGATGGGGCGGCCGGGCAGAGGCGCTCCTCACCTCCCAGACGGGACGGCAGGGCAGAGGCGCTCCTCACCTCCCAGACGGGGCGGCCGGGCAGAGGCGCTCCTCACTTCCCAGACTGGGCGGCTGGGCAGAGGCGATCCTCACTTCCTCCCAGATGGGGTGGCGGCCAGGCAGAGGCGCTCCTCACTTCCCAGACGGGGCAGCCAGGCAGAGGCGCTCCTCGCTTCCCAGACAGGGTGGCGGCCGAGCAGAGGCGCTCCTCACCTCCCAGACGGGGCGGCCGGGCAGAGGTGCTCCTCACTTCCTCCCAGACGGAGTGGCGGCCGGGCAGAGGCACTCCTCACCTCCCAGACGGGGCGGCCGGGAAGAGGCACTCCTCACTTCCCAGATGGGGCAGCCGAGCAGAGGCACTCCTCACTTTCCAGACGGGGCGGCCAGGTAGAGGCGCTCCTCACTTCCCAGACCAGGCGGCCGGGCAGAAGCACTCCTCACTTCCTCCCAGATGGGGTGGCGGCCGGGCAGAGGTACTCCTCACCTCCCAGACGGGGCGGCCAGGCAGAGGTGCTCCTCACCTCCCAGATGGAGCAACCAGGCAGAGGCACTCCTCACTTCCCAGACAGGGCAGCTGGCAGAGGCGCTCCTCACATCCCAGACAATGGGCGGCCGGGCAGAGACACTCCTTACTTCCTATACGGGATGGTGGCCAGGCAGAGGCGCTCCTCACTTCCCAGACGGGGCGGCCGGGCAGAGGGGCTCCTCACATCCCAGATGATGGGCAGCCAGGCAGAGACGCTCCTCACTTCCTAGATGGGGTGGCGGCAGGACAGAGACTGTAATCTTAGCACTTTAGGAGGCCAAGGCAGGCGGCTGGGAGGTGGAGGTTGTAGCAAGCGGAGATCACGCCACTGCACTCCAGCCTGAGCAACATTGAGCATTGAGTGAGCGAGACTCCGTCTGCAATCCCAGCACCTCGGGAGGCCGAGGTGGGCAGATCACTCGAGGCCAGGAGCTGGAGACCAGCCTGGTCAACACGGCGAAACCCCGTCTCCACCAAAAACACAAAAACCAGTCAGGCGTGGCGGCGCACACCTGCAATCCCAGGCACCCGGCAGGCCGAGGCAGGAGAATCACAGGAGCCTGAGGCAGGGAGGTTGCAGCGAGCGGAGATCACGGCAGTACAGTTCAGCTTCAGCAACAGAGGGAGACCAAAAAAAGAAGGAGAGGGAGACGGAAGGAGGGATGGGGAGGGGGACGGGGAGGGGGACGGGGAGGGGGAGGGGGAGGGGGAGGGGCTTTTTTTTAACCAATAAAATGAACTGTGAGTTTTTGAAATAATTAACAGATCATTGAGAATCTACCAGCTCATTCTTGAAATCACTTCTCACCACTTTTATAACTACCAACAAGTCCAAGAACTCTCCTCCAGGCTCCTGCAATAGCCTCAGAAGTGGCAGCACCTCCCTTGCACTGCTGTAGTCACTTCCTATGAGGTATCCCTTTAAAACATATATCACATAATTCCAGGGCCTGGAGCCTAACTGCCTAGATTTGAATCCTGGTTTTGCCTCTAACTCACAGCGTGAACTTGAACAATTCATCTAATTCGTGCTTCCATTACTTATTTTGTAAAAGCAGGATGACAGCAATAGTACCTGACTTTTGCATTGGGAAGATTAAGTGACTTAATACATGACACATGTGACACATGCCAAGAACAGTGTCTGACATATAAGAAAGCACTTAGGAAGTATTTGTGATAAGGAAGATGCTGCTGCTGCTGCCATTAACAATGATGATGCCACCCCTCTGCACAGAATCTTCCAATGGCATCTTATACTCAGAATAAAATACAGAATTCTATCACAGCCTACAGGGCTCTACAAGATCTGGCCCCTGCCTATTTGGAAACTAACTTCTGTGCCTCCTTCTCTGAATTGTAGCTATACTACCCAGCACATCATGTACCTTCCAGACTGGTCTTTTGTCATTTGCTTTTTGCTTGCCTGGACCACTCTTGCCCAGATTGTCACATGGCTCATTGCTTTATTCAACTGAGGTGATGGCTGAAATGTCACCTCTCCAGAAAAGACTTCTCTAACCACTCTAACTAACATAGTTCCTGCCTCTACTCCTAACCATGGTGGATGCTCTTATATAAATTAAACCTACTTTCTAGGGAACAATATAGCTACATGTGTTATAATTTAAAATGAACATTCTCTTTGATCCAGCAATGTCACCTCTAGGCAATTATACTATGGAAATAATCTGACTAGTACGTGAAGATCTATGTGAAGGTTTTTCATCAAAGCATTGTTTATAGTAAAGAAAAATTAGAAACAGTCTAAAAATTCACCAGTAGATACATCAATTATCAATTTGCTATACACAAACCACACCCAAAACTTAGTGACTTTAACAATAACCACTTATTTAGCTACTGAGTCTATGTGGATTAGCAATTTTAGCAGGGCTCAGCTAGATGGTTCTTCTGGTTTGAGTTGGCCTTTCTCATGTGTCTGCAGCTAGTTAAAAGCTGGGTTTATGGCCTGGCGCGGTGGCTCATGCCTGTAATCCCAGCACTTTGGGAGGCAGAGGCGGGTGGATCACGAGGTCAGGAGATCGAGACCATCCTGGCTAACACGGTGAAACCCCATCTCTACTAAAAATACAAAAAATTAGCCGGGCATAGTGGCAGGTGCCTGTAGTCCCAGCTACTGAGGAGGCTGAGGCAGGAGAATGGCGTGAACCCGGGAGGCAGAGCTTGCAGTGAGCCGAGATCATGCCACTGCACTCCAGCCTGGGTGACAGAGCGAGACTCCGTCTCAAAAAAAAAAATAAATAAAAGCTGGGTTTATTCACACAGTAGTACCGCAGGGTTTCAAGAGAACAAAAGGAAGGATGCAAGATCCTTGATGTCTAGGGTCAGACTTGGCATTATATCATTTCTATTTTATTCCTTCAGCCAAAGCAAGTCACAAGGCCAGCCCAGATTCAAAAGGTGAAGAAACAGACTCTACCTCTTCCTGGAAGAAACAGCAAAATCACATTGCAAAGCAGCATGAATATAGGGAGGAGCAGAAAATTGCGGCCATTTTGCAATTTACCAGGATAAGGGACTGGTTTAATAAATAACGGTAATGATTACATTTGACTATTTGGCAGCTAATGGTGATGTTAGCCTATATTTATTGATTACGAGGACTTCCATCCTTCTTGACTTTCTTCCTGATTCCTTCCTTCCCTCCCTCCCTTCTTTTTTTCCTTCTTTCTTCCCTTCCTTTCTTTTCCTCCCTCCTTTCTTTTTTTCCTTCTTTCTTCCCTTCCTTTCTTTTCCTCCCTCCTTTCTTTCTCCTTCCTTCCTCTTTGAATTCCTGACATGCAAGCATCCTTCCTATGGTGAAGCAGAGTCTAGACTCTGCTCCTTACATATCTTCTCACAGCAGTTTAATTTAGACATTCTCTTTTGACGGCTAGAAGAAGAGCAAGAATATCAGCAGAAACTTGCAGGCCTGTTTCAATTCTGTTTGCATCAACACTGCCATAGCAAGTCACATGGCCAAACTCAAAATCAAGGCGGGGGAAATAGTCTCCACCTCCTGATGGGAGAAATTGCAAAGTCACACTATAAAGGATATGGTAGGAGAAGAATGAAGAACTGGGGCCATTGAGGCAATCAATTACTGCAAGAATGGAGTGTTGTTCTAATTGGAAAGAAATGGCTGAGGATTTTTTCTAGAAGCTGTATTTATTTGCACAGCAAATGCACTGGCTTTTCTTAGAATATTTACTTGTGAATTTAGGAGAGGCTACTGGGGATTATATAAGGCAAAACATTCCCAATTAGCATGGATTAGCATGGTTTGACATCCATAGCTGCTCAGTGTTACTATAAAAATATAATGAGATATATTTTAAAGTGCTTTAAAATTTGCAAAGTTATGTACAAATGACTATTCTATGTCGATTTCTAACTGCCAGTTACTGTTTTCTGGACCTTCTTTCCTTCCTTTTGAGTATTCAGGCAATGCAAAATCATTTTAGTAACAGAGTGAGCCAAACATGTTTGTGTCGATAAATCCATGGCCCCAACACACAGACAACTTCCCACAATGTCTACCAATGCCACACATAAATTACTTTTGGGAAATTTTACAACATTAGCATGGATAATTGAAATTTAGACAGATTACTATCATTATTCCTTCTAATATTTGCATCTTAGGTCTATCAAAGGGCTTGGTGATATTTAAATATCAGGTAAGTTACATGAAACTGTTGCTCTTACTAACATGAGTCTCTTTGCCAAGAGGATTCTAAAATGAGTCATTCTTCCTTGAAATGTATCCAGTCGCTGTAGCAGCTGTGAAACGTAGGAGTTGATGCTCTTTAATATTGAGGTGAAAGAGTCACTGAGCCTCACCCTTTGGAAACTACTTTGGCTACAACGCTCATAAAAAGTTCAAGGCCTTCATGATGAGGCCTAAAGCCTTTAATTAATCTGTTTGCCTCTGCAGCTCCTGTGGTCCCTGAATACTCCAAACTGTCCAAACTGCACAGCAACAACCTTTTATATTTACTCAATCTCTCTCCCTCTCTCTGAGCAACAATATGCATTTTTAGCTACCTTACCCAGAGTCCAGCTGTCGAAAAATAAAACTTAACAAAACTTTCACTAGGAAGATTTCTGCCTCAGAAAATGTAGAAAATTTTTACAAAGCCCTCCTAGGATGTAAATGGTCTTCCCCTTCCCCTCAAACAATTATCTATCCTCAACTGCTTATCTTTTCTGTATCTTTTTATCATTCATTAAATAAGTTTATTTTTATCACTCATTAATTTATCATTCACAAATATGTCAATGCAAATATTATATTAAGCATTTCTCTGCGCTAGACATGGTGATGGGCACTGCCAATGAAATCTGTATTATAGTTTAAAGCCTAGGAAGAACTTCTCACACCCATTTCACCTGTCTTATATCTTAGCAAACCAACCATACTGTGTCCGGAATTGGTTCCTTCTGGTGGGTTCTTGGTCTCGCTGACTTCAAGAATGAAGCCACGGACCCTGGCAGTGAGTGCTACAGTTCTTAAAGATGGTGTGTCCAGACTTTGTTCCTTCAGATGTTTAAATGTGTCTGGAGTTTCTTCCTTCTGGTGGGTTCGTGGTCTCGCTGGCCTCTGCAGTGAAGCTGCAGACCTTCCCGGTGAGTGTCACAGCTCATAAAGCTAGTGTAGACCCAAAGAGTCAACAGCAGCAAGATCTATTACAAAAAGTCAAAGAACACGGCTTCCACAGCAGGGAAGAGAACCCGAGCAGGTTGCCACTGTAGGCGCGGGTGGCCTGCTTTTATTCCCTTATTTGGCCCCACCCACATCCTGCTAATTGTTCCATATTACAGAGAGCTGATTGGTCCATTTTACAGAGTGCTGATTGGTCCATTTTGACAGAGTGCTGATTGGTGTGTTTACAAACCTTTAGCTAGACAAAGAGTGCTGATTGGTGTAGTTACAATCCTTTAGCTAGACAGAAAAGTTCTTCAAGTCCCCTACCCAATTAGCTAGACACAGAGCACTGATTGGTGCGTTTACAAACATTTAGCTAGACACAGAGCGCTGATTGGTGCATTTACAATCCTTTAGCGAGACAGAAAAGTTCTCCAAGTCCCAACCCAACCCAGAAGCCCAGCTGGCTTCACCTCTCAATATCATCTTCTTCCTCACTGCACATTTGTTTCTGCTTTTGTGGACTACAGTGTGTAGGGGGCTCCATTCTTTTAAACCTTGTGAGAGTAACCAAAGTAAACTGTCCTATGGGATAGCACAGGTGTGCTCTCTCTGGCCATCTCTCTCTGGATCTGCTTGTGTTTACTGTAGCTGCCTTTTCACAAGAGAAAGAAACAGAAAAAAAATAAGAAAGGAAGGAAGGGAGGAAGGGAGGAAGGGAGGGAGGGAGAAGGAAAGAAAGAAAAGAAAAAGAAGAAAGAAAAAGGAAGGAAGGAAGGAGAAAAAAGAAATAGATTCAGATGTGGGCATTAAAAGGAAGGTGAGATAAATGGAAAACGCTAGACTGCTTTGGTTTTCTATGATTTTGCACTAGTTGGCATGTAACAAAAAGAGCCTCTCAAATGGTATGCTCTTCTGATTAGAATTCTGCCTTGGGGCTTACCACTAAATTCCAGCTGGTAACAAAGCATTGCTGATTTTCTTACTTGTCAATGTTCTTGGTAAAGATTTTACCTAGTGACATATTGTCTGTATCTAGGCCAATTTTAGGCATTGTGGTATAATTCTACCTATAAAGGCTCTAATCTCACTACTATCTCTAACAATATATAAATAATCCCCTTCCACACACCCTCTTCATATACCACCACCACCTATATGCATAATGTATTTATTTCACTCTTACTATTGAATAAAAGTTTAGCAGAATGTGCAATCCTCTAGGTCTCTGCCTGTACACACATGCACGTATATATACATATATAAATCTATATATATTCACACACATCCTCATATATATATACATACATATATATGTGTATATATAGAAATGTGTGTACACATGTGTACATATGGCAGAAGGTAAAATAACCTCTTTGGAGGAATATGTTCTCAATCTTGGCTATAAAAGAGTTCTGTAATAATCCCTGATGAAGATCAGCCCACAATTACAAAATTACAAAGCCCATGAGGAATAATCTAAAAGCAATAATCAGTATATGTATATGTATATATACATATATCCTGATATATTTGTGTGTGTGTGTATATATATATATATATATGTGTGTGTGTGTGAGGATGTGTGTACTTTTTTTTTATCTTTTTTTTCAATTTTTTATATTACTGTGCTGTCTTGGAGTAATTTCTTCAGATCTATATTTCAATTTACCCATTCTCTAATCAGCTATATATAATCTGCTGTTTAATCTAGCTATCATTTTCTAAAAGGCTATTTTTTTAATTTCTGGAAGTTTTATTTGGTTCTTTTAAGAACCTGCCTATGCTGATAACGTTTTGTTTATGTTTTTAATCCTCTCAATGTCTTTCATCATCTAAAACATACTTATTTTGTAATCTCTAAAAGATAGCTTGGTTATTTGAACATCTTTGTAGCCTAATTCTTCTATTAAAAAAAAAAAAACTGGTTCTTGCTTTTAGATAATTTCTTACAGGTTTTGTAATTCTTCTTTGTGAGCCGATCTTCATCAGAGATTATTATAGAACTCTTACATAGCCTAGATTGAGAACACATCTCTCCAAAGAGGTATTTTACCTTCTGCCAGTCAATCTAATTATATCACTAACCCAGGCCTGTTTTATGTTGATATCTGAGTCTGGGCCACACTGGTAGTTAAAAAAAAATCTTTTTGAACTATAATTACACATGAACAAAAGTATTTTTTCAGGAAGACATTTCTTAATTTGTTGTTGTGTGCGTCTGTTCCCTCTTGAGTTTTAAAACCCTTAGATGTCGAAAATCAATCTTGCCCCCCTCAACCAAGGTGACTAGAGCTCACGTGCTCACTCTCTTGCTATTGATTTTATTATTTATGTTTTTATTTTTCTGGAAAATTTTCTTTCTTTCTTGTAATATTGAATATACACTTAATACAATGTTTTTTATATTAAATATTTAAATATATTGTCTATATTTCTAGGTGTTTCTAAAAGAGGATTTTTGTGTATCCTAATCCAAAATATGGTCATAAGCTGAAGTTCTCTACCATTTTCTTAATAGAATCAATTAAAAATATCACCCAAGCAGCCTGACATGTGAATTTTAACACAAGGTACTTGCAGTTGTGAATTAATGAATGACCTTCTTATATTTAGAGGCAGGGTTCATCTGCTAGTTTAATTCTGTGCTAGACAGAGGCTTAATAAGTACTTACTTAAGGAATTAATTAATTAAAATATTTCCATTTCTAAGCTGCTGATCTGTTGTGGCTACCCTTTATTTCTCTGTGGCAAGACGTTTTTTTAAATTTTGTTTTAATTTTTAAATATGTGAGTGAGTGACAGTAAAGTACTAAGGCTGATTCCACAAACCATGCAAAAAAAATTATCTTTAGTACTTTGCCAATAGCCATTCCTTAAATGATAGACGAACAAATCACTGAATCATGCCCTTTTGCTGTGATAAGGAGATATAGAGATGAAAATTATCTTTTCAGTTTTTCATTTAAAAAATAATCCTTACATTTATCCAGGAGGTTGATTTGTTTTGAAAGAACACCATAAAATTTAGATGTAGAAATTAAGATTACTCATCTCTCTGGTGAACTGAAGACACTAAAACAAGTCCTGTATACTTGATCCCTATCAGCTAGGACCAATATACATCAATTGATAAACAAATAAAATAAATATTTTAAACTCCATATTGCCTTCACAGAACCTAGGCCTGTAACGTATTCACTAAGCAAACTACTGTTTAATTATTTCCTTACTCTGCATATGCTAAAAATAGGCTGCATGTTTTATGCTGTGTGGCAAGTAGAATGACCAATGTTTCTATTTCCCAGGGCTGTGGCAACAGCCCAGTATTTAGTTAGCTGCTTCCTTGCCAACAGAACACAAGAGAGCATAAATTTACTACCAAACATAGATGTCAGGGAAACAAGGAAACCCTGAGGCCAATGACCTAGCCCATGTAGGAAATTTTATTCTTTGGGTGAGTATAAAGAGTTCAGCAAAAAAGGTCAGAGATGAGTAAGGAGGTATGCCAATTTCAGTAGCTTGTTTAACTACTTTGGGATTCCATTAGCCTACCTATTAAGATAACTTAGTAAAGCTTATTCATCTCAACTTTATTTCCAAGGACAAAAGGCCTGACATTTTGAGTCAAGCAAGCCTGGACTGAGTTCTTGTAACAACTTACTATTTGAGCAAACCTAGGCAAATCTCTAATATTGGTTTCTCCATCATAAAATAAGACTACTAAAAATACCAATTTCAGAGGATTGTTACTGTAGGATTTGCAAGATAATAATGTAAAACAATTAACACAGTGTCTGACATTAGTATGCACTCAAATGTGAGCTATAACTTTTGTAGCAACAACTGTTTGAATACTTATTATGAGCAAAACTTTGTGCTAGAAAACTTTGATAGACATAAGGATAAATTAGACATATTTCCTCCCTGCCAGGAGCTTAGATTCTAACAGATGAGATAAGATGAAGTTATAAACTCCAAGACAGCAAAGACTTTATGTTTCTCATTCACCTTTCTATATCTAGCACTGACAACAGTTTCTGGTATATAGTTGGTATACAACAAATTTTATATATATATAACTTTCTACTAGGTAAAAGTAGTAGATTATATATTATATTTATATATATAGTATATACTATAAAAAGTAGCAGATTATAGATGGCTAGATCAATTTTTATATATAAATCTATCTATAATCTACTACTTTTACCTAGTAGAAAGTGCTAAAGTGAATAGGAAAAATAAAGAGAAAATATAGGTATATAAGTAAGAATCAGGACCGTGTAAGAATTTATCCATAGTTTCTCATCTGTAAAAGGATGGTAATTACACTTGCCCTGCTTCCCTCATACAGGTTATTGCAGAGTTCAAATTAAGCGTATGCTTACCTGGAGGCCGGGCACGGTGGCTCACGCCTGTAATCCCAGCACTATGGGAGGCAGAGGCAGGCGGATCACAAGGTCAGGAGATCGAGACCATCCTGGCTAACACGGTGAAACCCCGCCTCTACTAAAAAATACAAAAAATTAGCCAGGCGTGGTGGCGGGCGCCTGTGACCAGCTACTCGGGAGGCTGAAGCAGGAGAATGGCGTCAACCCGGGAGGCGGAGCTTGCAGTGAGCCGAGATTGCGCCACTGCACTCCAGCCTGGTCGACAGAGCCAGACTCAGCCTCAAAAAAAAAAAAAAAAAAAAGGTATGCTTACCTGAAGTCAGTAGATGGATGAGGCAGGTAGAAAAAGGACAATGAATTAATCCATATAAAATTAATGACATTTGCCAAGAGTCGTGTAGTTCTTACTATGTGCTAGAGACAGTTCTAAACATTTCACGTGTTAGCTAATTTAATCCTTGCAACAACTCTGTGAGATTGGCCTTATTATCCTCATATTGCAGAAAGGGAAACTGAGGCATGGGTAGGTTAAATAACATGCCCAAGGTCATGTAGGTAGTAAGCCACATGAGTCGGATTAAGCAAAGGGATTCTTGTCTCCCAACCAGTGCAGCCAGGGGCTCGGACTCTGCTGTTATTTTGACTTATTGGAAAATGCTGGTCCTTTACAATCAAGAGCCTCTGAATCCTCCGTCTCTGTCCCTCTCTTCTAGCAACCCTCTCCAACGCTTTCTACCACAAGCTTAATTTTATTATTTTGACTGCTTGCTAGGAGGAGAAGAGGAAGAGTGAGCTATAAATATCCCTTCCTAAGTGCCCCCCAAAGTGAAACCACCTGCGCCTGTGTGAGGTAGCAGGAGAAGCAGAGAGCCTCAACTGTGGAGAGAGGTTTGCATCCCATCATTCAACGGAGTGTTTGAGAGACCTCCTGCCAGGCTGACTGCTGCAAAGGGGAGTAAAGTAAACAAGCCATAATGAATGGTGTCACTACAGGGTTTTATCATCTACCTGCTTGATTATGTCAGTAAGAACTCAAAAGCAAGTTCTGGGCAGATAAAGCATCCTGAGAAAGCTGAGCTTTGGTTTTACTGAGCCCCCAGCTATCGAGCACCTTTTGGGGTTATGGGGCACTCAGGCACTTATTAAGGATAGCCTGTTTGCTCTCACTATATCCCTGGGTATGGAAACATTCTGCAAACTGGAAATAGAACAAATATTCCTGCAACCAACTAACAATAGAGGAAAGGCATCAGTGGGGTCAGGCTGTCTTTTCAACTGGAAGAGCAAGTACATTTCCACTCTGCAGGTGTCTGGGTGCAGCCCTTTTTATACATCCTAAAAGAAAACTTGCCAAGATTACAGAGTAAATCAGTGATTAACCTCCGTCCACAGCGTTCTTTAATCCGCAGTTTTATAAGGCTGGCACAGTGATGAACCAGCCAACTCTTCTGAGGATTCACTCACTCTGGACAGACCATTCTGGAGGTCAGCTCTAGGGCAGAACTGAGTTAGCAAAAGTTAGCTGTGCTTGCTTTTGCCAAAGAGCAAGGTTTCTCTTGAAACACCCACACATGGTTTCAGGTGCGCCACACACACACGCACAGACAACCACAAGGAATTTTTATTTTCTTCAATCCCAATCCAGAGTCAGAAACAGCTGCCAAATAAGTCCCTCTGACAGCATCTCCTACACGACGAGACACCAGAGCTGCAAAGTGTACTCGGTAGGCGTTTTAATTGTGAATCCAGATGCTCTACCCTTTCAGTCCTGGGCTCTGACCTTTCACTTGAAAGTCAATTTGTCAGTCTGCTCCGTGTGTCTGAAGAAATCATCAAAGCTGCCCTGCCGAGGGGCTCCCCATGGGCTTCCCGTATGTGGCTGCAACAATGCTACAGTACACTAGCGGAAGAATGTAGGGGCACAGGGAGACCCCACAGCTCCCCTGCCCTCATCGCTGCTTGGGTGCATTCTCTCAGCGGAGATTGCTTCACACAGAGATGGACACTGAGTATCTCTGAGGAGGGAAAGAGGGAGCAGAGGCAAAAAGCCATCCTGAACCATTGCTTCCAGCCCCTTCTGCCACCAACCTGCCCAGCGAAAGCCCCGTGGACAGGTAGGAGAGAGAGGCTTCCCAGAGGCCCCATAAGCCCACACAAGCCTCATCTGGGGAGTTTCCGTTTACTGCCAGCACAAAGTTCAAGTCTGGAAATAAATGTTCTTTTGTGCAGAAGTCAAGGAAGATGAGTATCATCAGAGATACTATAAATGTGAAAACAACCAGAGAGGCACAAGGAGCTGACTGAAGGCAACTCCCTCACCTTAACTTAGGGGACTCTCAGGGACTTACTTTTCTAGTTCCTTGAAAGACATCTAGACCAGACCAGTCCCAATAGCACCCCTCTCTATTCCCAGTTTGCATTAGTCAGGGTTCTCTAGAGGGACAGGACTAATAGGATAGACATATATATGAAAGGGAGTTTATTAAGGGGTATTGACTCACACCATCACAAGGTGAAGTCCCACGATAGGCTGTCTGCAAACAGGAGCAAGGAAACCAATCCGAGTCCCAAAACTTCAAAAGTAGAGAAGCCAACAGTGCAGCCTTTGGTCTGTGGCCGAAGGCCTGACAGCCCCTGGCAAATTACTGGTATAAATCTAAGAGTCCAAAAGCTGAAGAACTTAAGAGTCCGATGTTTGAGGACAGGAAGCATCCAGCAGGGGGAAAAGATGAAGGCCAGAAGACTGAGCCAGTCTAGTCCTTCCACGTTCTTCTGCCTGCTTTTATTCTAGCCTCACTGGCAGCTGATTATATTACACCTATCCAGATTGTGGGTGGGTCAGCCTCTCCCAATTTATTGACTCAGGTGTTAATCTCTTTTGGCAACACCCTCACAGACACACCCAAGAACAATACTTTGCATCCTTTAATTCAATCGATTTGACACTCAATATTAACCATCACAGGGACTTAGAACTCTTTCTAGTTCCTGTCTACCAAGAGCAGCAGCCTCAGCTTTAGAACTTTTTTTCCTATGCCATCTACAACTACATCTTGCCCATTGCCACACATATACACTACACATATACATGTAAATCACCATCATCACCACAACCAGATTATAACTTCCAGGTCCTCTTCCCAGTCTAATTGAACCCTGTTAAGGAACTGGCCAATCTGAGCAGTTTGTTGTGAAGTGTATGCACAGGAAAAGCATCCTCTGGGAGTCAACCAACCAGGACCATAGCCAGATCTGTCCCTGGCCAGCCATGTTAGCTAGGGTATATCCCTTGACAATTCAGAGTCACTGAGGCTTTAGCAAAATGTAGTGGAGTACATTCGTTTTGCTTTGCTTTGCTTAAGTTAGAGAATAGTCACTTGGACAATGCTAATATAGGGCAACTAAGTACCCATTGCCCTGGAATCAATATTTGATAGAACCTTTTGTTGTTTGTATATTGCTCATTTGCTATACACAGTAGTGGACAGAGGGAAGGTAGAGAAGATGGATCATTTTGCATTCAATACCTGGGGATTTCTGGGAGGAAAGGGATAAGAAACCTATAGCTTGGAGGCTGGGCGCGGTGGCTCACACAAGTAATCCCAGCACTTTGGGAGGCCAAGGCGGGTGGATCACCTGAGGTCAGGAGTTTGAGATCAGCCTGACCAACATGGAGAAATCCCTTCTCTACTAAAAATACAAAATTAGCCAGGCATGGTGGCGCAGGGTGGCGCATGCCTGTAATCCCAGCTACTAGGGAGGCTGAGGCAGGAGAATTGCTGGAATTAGGGAGGCAGAGGTTGCGGTGAGCCAAGATCATGCCACTGCACTCCAGCCTGGGCAACAGGAGTGAAACTTCATCTCAAAAAAAAAAAAAAAAAAAGAAAGAAAGAAAGAAAAAAGAAAAGAAACCTACAACTTGAACCAGGATTTGTAGCTTGTGAGATGATTTGGGGTAGGTGAAGATTATCCTGATGAAACTCCAGTAACAAAGAAGAGCTATAGTTCTAAAAATAAAATTTCCTATAGGAAAAGGAGAAGCTAATTATCCAGGCTCAGAATAGTATCTAAGGCAGTGTGGCCCATAGACCAAATGTATTAAAACCATGGAGGAGGAGTGGAGAAAAATACTTAAAAAGAACATTCCTCTGGACAGCCATTATGGAAAACAGTATAGAAGTTCTTCAGAAAATTAAAAATAGAAATGCCAAATAATCCAGCAATTCCATTTTCTTTTGGGTATATATTCCAAAGTAAATGGAATCAGTACATGAAAGAGATATCTGCATCCGCATGCTCATAGCAGCATTATTCACAATAGCCAAGATATGGAATCAACCTAAGTGTCCAAAAATGGATAAATGGATCAAGAAAAGGTGGTATATATACACAATGGAACACTATTCAGCCTTGAAAACAGAAATCCCTCATTTGTGACACATGAATGAACCTGGAGACATTATGTTAAGTGAAATAAGCCAGCCACAGAAAAATACCATATGATCTCACTTACATGTGGAATTTAAGAAAGTCGACCTCATAGGACAGATAGTAGAATGGTGGTTACCAGAGTCTGGGGGGAGGAAGGATTGGGGACATGCTGGTCAAAGGATACAAAATTTCAGTTAGATAGGAGGAATAAGTTCAAAAGATCTATTACACAACATGATGACTATAGTTAATAACAATATGTTGCACACATGGAAATTGCTTAGAGAGTAGATTTTGTTTTCTTACCACAAAAAATTATAAATATGTGACTAATGCCTATATTAACACTTGATTAGCCATTTCACAATGTTCACATATATCAAAACATCATCTTGTACCACATAAACATATGCAATTTTTATGTGTCAATTATAAAAAAGAAGATGTCTTTCTTTCTGGCTATAACAAAGTAATTGGTCCTTATAAACAACCATAAGACTGGAAAAACTATGGAAGAATAGTTATCAGGCATAGGATGAGCAGCGAAACACTGATTCCTAAGGGAAAAAGGAAGCACATGTGGCAAGCCACACAATTGTGCCAGGGACAAGTTCACAATCATAATGCATGGAGCTGGAATCCAAGTAGAGTAGAATAGTCCCACTGAGTTAACTAAGCAGATATCAGAGTCCAGGATAATAAAGCCACTGGAATCTAAAGAATAGGTAATCAGAAAAAAGTGAACTGTTCAAGTACCCAAGTGAGAGAAACTGTGAGTCCTTTGTCGATGGCCAGGCTAAACACGCGTGAGGAAAGACTAGTTGAGGCCATCAAGAGAGTGGCCGCTAAGGCTTTGAGAGTGAAACAGAGACAGAAAAATGAGCAGTACTTGGGGATGTTGGAGTGGGACTCTCCACAGCCAGAATGGAGAAGCTCTATTACCAATTCATTAATATCAGGAAACTGTCTGAGATGACAGTGAGGCCAAGCCTTAAAAGTTAGAACCACACTTTAGAGTAATTTCTATTCTATACCTGCCCTAAAGATGCTTAAAACTAAGCCCGGACAAAAGCCTAAAAGGAAACAGAATTGGAGATTGCTTTCCCTCACTGCCAAGTTAAAGGATCTTGGGAAATGCTTTGGGCTTTCTATAAATCTGCCATTATAAGAAAACATAAAACCAAGCCTATGTGAGTGTAATGTAAACTACTAGTCATTGAACTTCCTATTAAAACAAAATTCAGCACTCTTCAGATACTCTACAATGTATCATTTACTAAGTTGAGCACACAATCAGAAATATTGAGATATTCAAAGAAAAAAAGTGTGACTCACAATCAAGAAAAAAAGCAAGCAATGGATATTCACCCCAGGATAGCCCAGATTTTGGATATATTAGACTAAGACTTTAAATAGTTATAAATATTGTCAAGGAAATAAAGGAACATGTTCAAATTATTAAAGGAGCTATGGCATTAATGAGTGAATATATAGGTGATATCAACAAGAAATGAAACTACAAAATAATCAAATAAAAATGAATAAACTGGAATAATAATTCAAATTAAATTCAATGGATGATGGAAATGGCAGAAAAATAGTAGACTAGAACTGACAGGCTATCAGAAAAATAACAATTGAAGAAAATTAAATACAGGCTCAGTTACTTATGGAACAGGTACAACTATCTCACATACATGTGTTTGGAGCCTCAGAAGAGGAAGTAAAAACTTACGATTTCCCAGATTTTTTTTCAAAAATGTCAATTTACAGATTAAAAAGCCCAGTAAATCCCAAGCAGACAAAATACAAAAAAAGCCCAGTAAATCCCAAGCAGACAAAATACAAAGAAAACAGCACCTAGGTATATCATAATCAAGCTGCTGAAAACCAAGGAGGTAGAGAAAAATCTTGAAAGCAGGCAAAGGAAAGATGCTTTATATACAGAGGAATGGTGATAGAAATGACAGCTGATTTTTTATCAGAAACTATGTCAGAGAAAAGAGTGGAATGTCATCTTTGAAATAACAAAAGGAAAAAAAAATCTCACTATCAACACTGAATTCTATAATCAATTAAAATATAGTGAAATAATGACATCATCAAATAAGCGAAAGTTCACAGAATTTATTGCAAGAAGTCCCAAAGGATTTTCTTCAGAGTGAAGATAAATGTCAGCAGATAACAATTAGAATCCATAAGAAGAAAAAAAGAACAGCAGAAATAATAACTATGTAGTTACTATAAAATATTATATTTAGTTCTCTTGTACAATTTCCTTAAAAGAAACTGACAATTTAAAGCCAAACTAATAGCATTATGAGGTGAAGTTTATAATATTTAAGAAGTAAATGATGTGGCTAAAATTCAAAAGGTTGACAACACCAAATGTTCTGGAGCATGTGGAGAACCAGGACTCTACTACATCGATGATGGAAGTATAAAATGGTACAACCTCTTTGAAAAACTGCTTGACAGTTTCTTACAGGTTAAAGTTATATTTACCCTATGACCCATAAATTGCAGTTCTAAGTATTTACCAAAGAGAAATAAAAACATACCTCCAAGAAAGTCATGACAACAGTGTTCATAGAAGCTTTATTAATAATGGCAAAAATAAACAAAACAAACAGAATATCCAAATAACTATCATCAATGTGATGGAGGAATAACTTGTGGTATAGTCATAGAATAGGATATTATTCAGTAATAAAATGAATAACTACTGGTTTATACAACAACATAAACAACTGTCAAAAACATTTTGTGAGTGGAAGAAGCCAGCCATATGAGAGTAGATATCATATGATTCTATTTAAATGAAATTCTAGAACAAATATAACTAATTTGTTATGACACAGATCAGAATGGCAGTTTCTTGGGAGCAGGAATTGACTGGGAAGGGAAATTGAAACATTTCTGGAGTAATGAAAATGTATGTTATTTTAAGAGAGGTTGACTCCATGGGATGTATGCATTTGACGGATTTACCCTGGAGTGCGCTTAATAATCTGTAGTTTTATTGTATGCAAATTTTATCCCAATTTTTAAAAACTGTACTTGCCTTGAGAAAAAGTAAGTCAGATAATATTATCCTTTGGTTCCAAATTCTCAAACATCTTTCCATCTCAAAGCCAAAGCCTAACTTCTTACAATAGTCTCAAGGCCCTACACATTCTGCTTCCCCACTGAACCTCATCTTCTCCCTATTGCTCACTCTGCAGTTGCAGTGGCTTTTGCTTAGATTCTTGAACATCCAAGCATGTTTCTGGCACTCTCCCAAAGTCTTTACCCTGCTCTGTTTCTCTTGATAGTACTTATCACCTTTGGACATAGATTAATTATTTTTTTATAATTAATATTTCACAAAGTAAGTGTAAGGTATTTTATTTTGCTCATATATAAATCTCCAGAGACTAGGGTAATGCCTGGCGCAGAATAGCTGCCCAACAAATTTAAAAAATTTCTGGTGATGAAAATGTATTGTATCTTAACAGAGGTGTTGATTACATGGGATGTATTCATTTGTTGAATGAAAAATTTACATGAATTTTACATTTTCCATGAAAAAGATGTTGTGTTTTCTTTATTCTCAAAGGGCCCTTTTAGTTCAAGAGGTCTAACGTAAATTGTATTACTGAGTGGACTTCTGTCTATATAAAACTATGTTTCTATGGCTAAGGCTCCCAAATTCCCTGTGTTTTTACGAGGGGGAGTTTAAATGTGTTAGGGTTAGGAACACCAAGGAGATAAAATATTTAATGTCCCAAGGGGTTATGTGGGAAGAAGAGGGTCGGAATATATTGGCATTAATTGACAACTTTAGGAAGTAAACTTTACATTATAAAAATGGAAGGCAAGTTAGCATACCTCTAACTGGATGGAAAAAGAACTCACCTTGAATCTAGGTAGTCAGAGTGCATCTAATCAGTCCCCAAACAATAGCTGGAATTACTTCAAGAACAATTCTGCTTGCTTCATAGTGATGATTTCTTCATATTGTCTCCTAAACATGTCTTAAGAAAAAGAAAATGCCATGTTCTCTGAGAGAAAGGCTCTTTTATACTGAAAGAAAGAGAGAGGATAGACAGCCACTACATGGAAAGTCAAGTATTCAAGCCTTTGGTGAAAATAGGAGTGTTTACCAAGGCAGTAACCAACCCCAAAGTGACCATGATATCTTCCAATTTCGTGAGAAAAAGGCAGCATTTAGACTCTCCAAGTGGAATAAATGGCATCTCGAGCCTTTGCACAAATTGCACAAATAATGAGAATTGACTCTGGCCATGGTAACCAGGAAAAATATTTATTGGAGGAATATTGGATGGCTCTCAAATCAATATGAAAACTGAAGACGCCAATTCATAAAGTGGACAGGAATCAAGGAAGGTCAGGCAATCCAAAACAGTTGAGATCACAGCACTGAAATAGTCTGGTTAAAATGTCACCAGCTCTTGGCTGGGTGCGGTGGCTCACATCTGTAATCCCAGCACTTTGGGAGGCCGAGGCGGGTGCATCACGAGGTCAGGAGATTGAGACCATCCTGGTTAACATGGTGAAACCCCGTCTCTACTAAAAATACAAAAAATTAGCCGGGCGTGGTGGTGGGCGCCTGTAGTCCCAGCTACTCGGGAGGCTGAGGCAGGAGAATGGTGTGAACTGGGGAGGCGGAGCTTGCAGTGAGCCAGAGCTTGCAGTGAGCCGGAGCTTGCAGTGAGCCGAGATTGCGCCACTGCACTCCAGCCTGCGCGACAGAGCAAGACTCCGTCTCAGGGGTGGGAAAAAAATTCACCAGCTCTGGACACGTGTTTTTGCTTTCCCTGTCACCACAGCCACCCTAGACGCTAGTGAACCCCACTTCAGGACTCTCAGCAGTGCTGCCTTTACTATCATAAACAGCTCCCCACCTACCCCTCAGGCTTTGCATCACTCTCTCAGGTTGCAAAGTCCTGGGTGAAATCCGGAATACAACTGACCAAGAGTGGGCCACATGTACATACTGAGGTCAGGAGGAAGGAAAAGGAAATATCTGCTTTTCTTATCTTCCTAGTGGAAAACAGGGTCCTGCTATCTCACCTGTTTGGGGATTCCTCCCAAATAAGAATATTCAGATTCTAGATAGTCAGGTCTATTATAATCTGTCCCTTTGACTGCTTTACCTCCTCATAAATACTTTCTCCTAAACTTGCACTTCCAAAAATATTTCTATACTGTATAGGTAGCCTGTCTCATGCAACCAAAAACATCCTCACTCTTTCCTCAAACAGAGAAAATACAAAGTTCTTTTTCACTCCATTGAGTTTCAGCCCAAATTCTCTGGCCATTGCCCATTCTTTCTGATACAATCTCATCTTTAATTTCTAAAACTGAAAACTATGTAGTAAGTATAGCCACCACCAACACGTTCTATACACAATAGGCATTTCTACAGTTAGACATATGACCATAGCTAGTATTTTCAGCTTTTCCCTTATGCCATTACATGTCTCTCTGCCTCAGCTAGTTAGCACCCAGTAGGGAAACCTAAACTAAATATTCAGCCTTTAGAAATCTGAGCACTTGTTGTTCCTGCTTGTATAAACTTGCAATAGTCTTTTGTTCACATTTACCACTCAAAATAATAGTACAAGGGGTGTACTATGGTCCTTCCTTTCCTTCTTTTTAGTAGTCAGGATCAGTCAACCCAGCAAAACTCCAACTTCCTCCTTTCATAATTTTCCAGCAGCATGAGAACCTTTGAATGTCCAAGTGGTTATTCCAGCGTCCAGTTTTATAGAAGTATTACAATATCACTCAGTGGAAGCAGTTCTCCTTTGGACACTAAAATAACTTAATCAAAAGAGCCCTGGGACAGAATGCAAATTTCTTTTTTTTTTTTTTTTTTGAGACAGTTTCACTCTTGTCGCCCAGGCTGGAGTGCAGTGGCACGATCTCGGCTAACTGCAAACTCCGCCTCCCGGGTTCAAGCGATTCTCCTGCCTCAGCCTCCCAAGTAGCTGGGATTACAGGCGCCTGCAACCACACCCAGCTAATTTTTGTATTTTTGGTAGAGACGGGGTTTCACCATGTTGGCCAGTCTGGTCTTGAACTCCTGGCCTCAGGTGATCCTCCCACCTTGGCCTCTCAAAGTGCTGGGATTACAGATGTGAGCCACCACACCCGGCCCAGGATGCAAAATTTTAATAGTGGATAATTAGATATAATTTTGACTGGTGGCCTTATATTTCTTTCCCAAGGCTTCTCAATCTGTGTATCCCAGAATAGGAAGAAAGTGCCATTTATTCACAGCTAAATGAAAGTAAATGCTTTATCCTAAAGAACAGCACCTAAATGTGCAAGATGTTGTCTGCCAGCTGGCAGCCAGGGGTACCATATCTAAGTCTTCAATAGACCATTCTGTTTTTCCATAAGGTCATTTGCTTCTGGATAGTAGGACACATGGCTAGACCAGTAAATTCTATGGTAATTAGCCCATCGTCTTATTTCTTTCTCAGTAAAGTAAGTTCCTTACTCATAAAGGATCTACTTACAATTTTAATTTTATTATGGGTCAGCTTGTTTAAATTATTTCAAAAGTTTATTAGAATGACATTACCCTTATATTATGAGTCACCTTCAATTTTATTTCAAAAATTTGGAAAATAAATGTCAAGAAAATAATACGGTTATAAAACATAAGAATGTAGAATGAGACTTCCATTGTGATGTTTATGAATTTGAGTTCTTAAACATGATGAAAGTGTTAGTAGAAGCACAGTAGATAAGTGATGGTAATAGCTATCTATTCCAGTGAGGGTAATTTCTGCCCCTACCACGATGAAAGGGTTCAATATAATCGGCTTCTACCAGGTAGTTGATTGGTACTCTTTGATACAGTGTCATGCTGGTTCTCAGACCTGGCTGCTACTCCTGATCAATTGGGAATTCAGCT
Source organism: Pongo pygmaeus (assembly GCF_028885625.2). Lineage (NCBI taxonomy): Eukaryota > Metazoa > Chordata > Mammalia > Primates > Hominidae > Pongo > Pongo pygmaeus. The sequence goes on from NC_072373.2 coordinate 28,161,986, forward strand.
GAGTCACTAGGCAGGTCACCATGATGAGAGAAAGTCCTTGTCATTAGGCTCCTGCACAGCCTTCATCCCTGCCACCATGGCTACTCTGGAGTCCATTGGTCTAGCACCAGGGAAAGATTCTGATGGACATCTCTAGGAACAACAACAAAAAGTCATTTTTTCATCTTAATTATTTAAAGTTTTCCCCACTGTGGGAACCTTTGGGGGATCATGCAGATGAAGCACAAATATTCTCGTACATTGGGTTCATTCTTCCCTAATCTTCCCCATCACCAATTCTCCAATATTATTCCTTCCAAGCCTCTGACTGTCTGGCCAAACCATTAGCCACTGTCCAGGAATTGGATCTAGATCATTGCCTTAGGCAATCTTTCCTGGATAATTAGATGTCCCACTAAACAGCTGTTCCCAGGAGAACTTAATATCCTCAATTGTGCTTTGGGACCACCCTTGAGTGTTGTTAATGCACTACAGCAATTTACAACCAAGAAAATTAACGGGCTCATTGCCATGTGCTAGAGAGGAGAATCTGCCTAGCCACAGGGAGAACACTGAATCTCTCCAGGACCCAGCGGGGAGTGGGACTAGGATGGGGCCTGGGTGTTGCATGGGCCTGGGATTCCTACAACTGCATTTGAAGGAAGCCTGGACTGGCTACCAGTGTTGTGGCTCACATTCCCTTTGGTTCTACCGTGCTCCACTGTCACTGGAAAACCCCATCAAGCTGCTGACACACTTGGGAGGTGTACCCACCACTCCTCATCCCAGGTCTACCCTCCAATACAAACAGAGGTTGTCAAAACACGTCCTGCCTCTGTGGTGGGCAGAAATCTGAAGAAATTCAGAGGAAAATAATGCTTTGGAAATGGTTTTATTTCTGAGAACTTTAATTTCCAAAACTCCCCCCAATAACCACATTTTCTTGGAGTTCAAGATCAGAGATAGACTACCCTGGTGGCCTTTTAACCTGAATTAACCCACTAGCCCAGTTGGTGCCCCCACCTTGTTTAACTCTGTGATGTAGCTTATAAAAAGATGTGGCCTCTAGTCTGTCAAATACTGCACATTCCACAGTTCTTGCGCAGGCCACTTCCTTCCCTATGGAGTCACTGCCTGACTTTTCCAAAGCTGATATTAATATCACAGACCATTATAATATAGTTATTTTCATGGAAGGCAGGGAGGAAGTCACGTGGCATTAATTGGTCCCACGGGGTCCTGAAAGTCTCCATTTAGCATGTTGTTTTTATTCACATAAGCAGCAATGAAGTGGAAACAGTGAGGAAGTCACTGTGATTGTATTAAATGAGTATTTTTTTCTAGAACTTGTTTGCTTAATGAGTCATTATTTCTTTTTAATTGTATGAACACAGGTAGTTGCTAGGTCAAAGGTACACGTGCATCTTCTTAAATGCACACACACAGACACACACAAACACGTATCTCTAGGCCACTGTCAGTTTGCCTTATTTTAACCTCTGTTGTGATGTCAATTTATTGAAGGGCTGGGGCACAGAGATGCTAACGAAGGTTCTATGAGTTTTTGTAGTTTAGGAAAAAGGTATCAAAAGCTTCTGATTATAAAAAGATATAGATGGCATCCTCTTTAAATTACTAAACCAAGTGAATTTTGTATCAAAATGTTGATATCACCACAATTCACTACTTCGTGTTTGCTTCATAAATTTTACTTTTCAAAAGCTCATCACATAATCATTTTTGACCTTGATAATGGGCCTTTGAGGTAGGCTGGATCAGAATTACTATTCTATTTCTCAAACTAAGAATCGATGTCAGAGAGGTGCATTTACTTTTTAATGATCATGTAACTAATAAGCGGTGGTCTGAAAAACCCAAGGAGACCCAAAAAATGAAGTTGTGACTCCAAAGAGAACTTGCCATGGCATAGAGGACTTCATAAGATGTATAAGTGGACATAGCAAATCTTAGTGAGCCTGGGCTGCTATAAAGTTCTGCAAACCCTCTTCCCCACCTCCCCCCACCCCCAGGTAACTGCATGCACTAACTCTGTGTTCTTAGGAATGTCTTCACCAACTGTAGTGATGAAATTCTATTTTCTCATCAACAATTCACATGAAAATGGACATGAAAGCAGGCTGATGATGAGAAGCCTTCTTGAAACATTTTCCATTTGAAGGTGCTGATATTAGGATAATTCTTAGGTTTCTTTGGCATAAAAAATAATTCTTTGACAAAAATGTGCCAGAAAAAACATCTACTAAATATTCTCCAAAGTGGTAGTGGTCATGGAAAGTGAGTTCTACTTCTCTTGAAGATTCTGAAATAAGAAAAATAAGATTCTGATCAGAAAAAAATATGTATAATTTTTCCCAATCAGGGAGAACTTTAGTGTGGTTCACCCTGAAGGCTGGATATTAATGTAAACAAACTTTCATAATTTTTTTTACACTACCAATAAAATTTCATTCTCATGGTCAATAGGTCATTCGGGCAGGTAATAAACAAGTGTATGTTGGCTTAATTTACTTAAATCAAGTAAGTAAATTAAATGTTGACTTAATTTATATCAAGGCACTAAAATAATTTTTTTTGTTTTTTTTTTTGTTTGTTTGTTTTTGTTTAGACAGAGTCTTGCTCTATCACCCAGGCTGGAGTTCAATGGCGTGATCTTGGCTCACTGCAACCTCCACCTCCCAGGTTCAAATAATTCTCCTGCCTCAGCCTCCCAAGTAGCTGGGATCACAGGTGCCCACCACCACGCCCAGCTAATTTTTATATATCTATTTTTTTTTATTAGAGATGGGGCTTCGCCATGTTGGCCAGGCTAGTCTCAAACTCCTGACTTCAGGTGATCCATCTGCCTTGGCCTCCCAAAGTGTCGGGATTACAGGTGTGAGCCACCGCACATGGCCTAAAATACTATTTAGTTCACAAATGATCCATTCACTTTAGAACAAACAAATAAATGAAAATAGCTCCATAACCACAGATGTGACAAATCCTCCTGGGGCACTGTCGCCCAATCTTTACTCAAATGAATGCATGCATTCCCACCAGAATACAGGATGTGGGGACACGTGGCTCCATTCACATTAGTGCCATTCTCAGAAGCATGACTAGGTGGGTGGCTCCTACAGATGATGTTTTTCTGCCTTCATCTTCACAGAGGAGAGCAATCACCTCATTGAGCTTTAGAGCTTACAGAGGCTAAAAACCACTCTACAGAGGAAATCCAGGATTTCCAGTGGTACTACAGGAGATGAAGCTGTACCCAGGCTCCTGAGGACTGAAGGACAACTTACTTAGGATTTGGAATGACTACCCAGCTTGTGAGTGGACTAAGGCCTTTGATTCTCCTGCTACTTCTCCTCCCTCCTTGATCTTTTAATTGCTCATAAAAACTCTATGAGGTCAGCAAAGCAAGATGCAAAGAATGTGTTCAAATAGTCTATTTGGTTTATTTTGAGCCAATCAAGTTAAAGTGTTTTAAGAGAAGATCACATCTATTGGCTAACAAGAAGACCGGAGGTCATGTGTGGATTTTGATTGCCCATACCATCCGTGTCCAAACCAGAATGAGACTCACAGAAGCAGAGAATAAGGAGCTATGAGAGAAGGAATAGAATTATTTTTCAGCTTTACACATTTGAGAGATGCAGAAACCGATGCCCAGAGAGCATAACGGACTTGGTCAACGTCACAGACTTGTTTAAAGTAGGATAAAGAAGCACGAAGTCATTTAATATTTGATAACTAGCATCAAGTATGTTATATGGAATATATATGTATATAAAAATAATAAAAAGTTTCATCTTAGGCTCTGTTTTTAAATAACAGTTGTTTTCCGTTATAGATCTGCAAAGACAATTTTATAAGTCTTCTGTTAATAATATTTTATTTCAAAGCAAACTATCCATCAGGCAATCATAAAGCATGCTAGGAGGTGGCATGCCTTTTGTTTTACAGAAGAGAACAGAGTGAGATATATTTGATGACTGAAGCATAGAAGTTCCTTTGAGCCATTAGCCAACCTGCTACTGTTCCCGCAAAGAGATCTTAAAGGACTGCACAAAGTGAACACAACTGTTCCTCCTGGGAGGTAGAAAGCAGGAGGGAACAGGCAGGGAAATCTGAAAAATGAATCTTTCCATCCCCTCATTTGCTTGTCACTGTACACACTCTCGTAAGACATAAGACACACTCTTATGTATGGAAGGTGTGATTTTAAATTTTACACAACCTGAAAGACGGAAAGGTTCTCTGTCGACACTGGAGAGGTAATAGGGTTTGGCATGGGGAGAGAGGAAATTCAAGTTACACTTGGGACAACTTTAATTTCAATTTATAATAAAACTCTATTACAAGGGTATACTACAGACAGTCAGTAGAAGACTCAACTCAAGAGCAGAGAGGCCTCTGGAGAAATGTAGTAGACATGGAAAATGACTTTTGCATGGGAGAAAGAATACAGAGAAGAGGAAAAAATAAAGCCTCCAGCAGTAAACCAGGTCTTCCTTGACCCTCACAAAAATCAAGAAAGGAATATTAATAGTACTGTGGATTGAAGAAAAGCCAAATAAACCTTCCACAATAATAGCTTGTCTTATAGATTTACAAAAAGTAATCATTGGAGAAAATGACAGGGCCAGCATAATTCCAGAGGAAAGTGAAATAAGAAAGACACCTTTCATTTTCTCTGTGGGGACAGAAAATATGTGGTGGCAATATAGGGTTGTCTCAGAAATCTTATCGGCCACATTTACTCCTCTCATTAAATGTTGATATGTGTGACACATAATATGTTCTGTTAATTAAGCCCCTTAACATAATTTCGTGGACTTCAGAAGTTTGTAGGACTCAAGGGAAGAAGATTCTACAACCCAGAAAACTTCCAAGAAAGCAATTACCCAGAAGAGTTCATCCAAGTGTGCGTGGCTGACAAAGCCGCCTCACCATTTCAGAGCAGGTAAGAAGCTTCAGATTGGTGTTCTATTGTTTCTGTTTTCCCTTTCTTCTCCTTGCCCCATGTTGCTTTTTGGTAAATTGTGAAGGTAGTGGGAAAGTCAGTAAGTGTGGAGGGACATTAAAGAAGTAAGAAGATACTGGGAAAGGAGTCAGGAGGGAAGAAGGCAGTTTGCTCTTGTGAGATAAAGCCTCTGGGATTGACGAGCTCACAGCCTCATGGGAAGCTGCTCTCGGTTTATCACATCCAGGAAAAGTGCTCATAAGAAAGAACAAGTAACGGTTCCAGTTTCCTTCGGTCTTAATATAGAAAGACCCACAAGGTCCAGAACAATTTTAGAAAGAGAGCCACAGGGTGGGGAGGGAAAAGTATTGTGCACCTCTGAGGAAATGAGGGGGAAGACTAACAATATTGTTTTAACATGGCTGCGACAATCTTTGTGGGCTCTAAGCACTGATCCACTGCATCCTTCTGACCTTGAGACATTTATTGTTAAATTTTCTAAAGAAAAAAAAATCTGCTTTGGAATAACTCCCGGGGTTATTCTATTCCACAACAAACTATTTAAGGCTAAGCTATTAGTACTTTGATGCATTTGTGTCATTTAGAGAGATGAATAGACAAAATCACAAGTCTGGTTTCCCTTCTCACTGACTCATTATATAATTAAAGTGATCAAAGAAAGACAATCTGTCTTGACTTTATAGAAAATTTATTTTGCAAATACTCTAACAAATATAATTTTGGAAAAATCATCTGAAATCAATAAAAAAAACCTCCAAATATTGTTTTCCTTCCATTCAGTCATTCTCCTTTTCATCATAGGATTTTGAGGATGACCTAAATCTTATGTAAAATTGGGTATGTTGTTACATAGGCACAATATGTTTATTAGGTCTTAAACCCAGTAGCCCCTAGCATTATTAATATTATTTCTCCTTCTCCTTCTTCTTCTCCTTCTTCTTCTCCTTCTTCTTCTTCCTTATACTTGAAGTTCTGGGATACATGTGCAAAATGTACAGGTTTGTTGCATAGGTATACGTGTGCCATGGTGGTTTGCTGCAGCCATCAACCTGTCATCTACATTAGGTATTTCTCCTAATGCTATCCCTTCCCCTGCCCCCAGTGTGTGATGTTCCCCTCCCTATGCCCATATGTTCTCATTGTTCAACTCCCATTTATGAGTGAGAACATGCAGTGTTTGGTTTTCTGTTCCTGTGTTAGTTTGCTGAGAATGATGGTTTCCAGCTTCATCCATATCCCTGCAAAGGACATGAACTCATTCTTCTTTATGGCTGCATAGTATTCCATGGTGTCTATGTGCACATTTTCTTTATCTAGTCTATTATTGATGGGCATTTGGGTTGGTTCCCAGTCTTTGCTATTGTGAAGAGTGCTGCAATAAACATACATGTGCATGTATCTTTATAGCAGAATCATTTATAATCCTTTGGGTATATACCCAGTAATGGGATGGCTGGGTCAAATGGTATTTCTAGTTCTAGATCCTTGAGGAATCACCACACCGTCTTCCACAATGGTCCAACTAATTTACACTCCTACCAACAGTGTAAAAGTGTTCCTGTTTCTCCACATCCTCTCCAGCATCCGTTGTTTCCTGGCTTTTTAATGATTGCCATTCTAACTGGTGTGAAATGGTATTTCATTGTGGTTTTGATTTGCATTTCTCTAATGACCAGTGATGATGGGGTTTTTTCCGCATGTTTGTTTGTCATGTTAATGTCTTCTTTTGAAAAGCATCTGTTTATATCTTTTGCCCACTTTTTGATGGAGTTGTTTGGGTTTTTCTTGTAAATTTGTTTAAGTTCCTCGTAGATTTAGCATATTAGTCCCTTGTCAGATGGATAGATTGCAAATTTTTCTCCCATTCTGTAGGTTGCCTATTCACTCTGATGGTAGTTTCTTTTGCTGTGCAGAAGCTCTTTAGTTTGATTAGACCATTAGTCCATTTTGGCTTTTATTGCAATTGCGTTTAGTGTTTTAGACATGAAGTCTTTGCCCATGCCTATATCCTGAATGGTATTGCCTAGGTTTTTTTCCAGGGTTTTTATGGTTCTAGGTCTTACGTTTAAATCTTTAATCCATCTTGAGTTAAATTTTGTATAAGGTGTAAGGAAGGGGTCCAGTTTCAGTTTTCTGCATGTGGCTAGCCAGTTTTTCCAACACCATTTATTAAATAGGGAATCCTTTCCCCATTGTTTGTTTTTGTCATGTTTGTCAAAGATCAGATGGTTGTAAATGTGTGGTGTTATTTCTGAGGCCTCTGTTCTGTATCATTGGTCTATATATCTGCTTTGGTACCAGTACCATCCTGTTTTGGTTAGTGTAGGCTGTGGGTTTGTCATAAATAGCTCTTGTTATTATGAGATGTGTTCCATCAATACGTAGTTTATTGAGAGTTTTTAGGATGCAAGGGTGTTGAATTTTATCAAAGGCCTTTTCTGAATCTATTGAGATGATCATGTGGTTTTTGTCATTGGTTCTGTTTATGTGAAGGATTACACTTACTGATTTTTGTATGTTGAACCAGCCTTGCATCCCAGGGATGAAGCCAACTTGATCATAGTAGATAAGCTTTTTAATATGATGCTGAATTCAGTTTGCCAGAATTTTATTGTAGATTTTTGCGTCAATGTTCATCAGGGATATTGGCCTGAAATTTTCTTTTTATGTTGTATCTCTGCCAGGTTTTGCTATCAGGATGATGTTGGCCTCATAAAATGAGTTACAGAGGAGTTCCTCTTTTTCTATTGTTTGGAATAGCTTTAGAAGGAAGGGTACCAGCTCCTCTTTTTGCCTCTGGTAGAATTCGGCTATGAATCTGTCTGGTCCTGGGCCTTTTTTGGTTGGTAGGCTATTAATTACAGCCTCAATTTCAGAACTTGTTATTGGTCTATTCAGAGATTCAACTTCTTCCTTGTTTAGTCTTGGGAGGGTGTATGTGTTCAGAAATTTATCCACTTTTTCTAGATTTTACAGAAATTATTTGCATAGAGGTGTTTATAGTATTCTCTGATGGTAGTTTGTATTTCTGTGGGATTAGTGGTGATATCCCCTTTATCATTTTTTACTGTGTCTATTTGATTCTTCTCTCTTTTCTTCTTTATTAGTCTGGCTAGTTGTCTATTTATTTTGTTAATCTTTTCAAAAAACCAGCTCCTGGATTCATTGATTTTTTTGAAGGATTTTTCATGTCTCTATCTCCTTCAGTTCAGCTCTGATCTTAGGTATTTCTTGTCTTCTGCTAGGTTTTGAATTTGTTTGATCTTGCTTCTCTAGTTCTTTTACTTTTGATGTTAGGGTGTCAATTTTAGATCTTTCCCACTTTTTCCTGTGGACATTTAGTGCTATAAATTTCCTTCTAAACACTGCTTTACTTGTCTCCTGGAGATTCTGGTATGTCATGTCTTTGTTCTCATTGGTTTCAAAGAACTTACTTATTTCTGCCTTCATTTCGTTATTTACCCAGTAGTCATTTAGGAGCAGGTTGTTCAGTTTCCATGTATTTGTGCACTTTTGAGTAAGTTTTCTCATTTGTTTGTTTGTTTGTTTGAGACGGAGTCTCACTCTGTCACCCAGGCTGGAGTGCAGTGGCACCATCTCCATTCACTGCAATCTCCTTCTTCTGGGTTCAAGCAATTCTCCTTCTTCAGCCTCCCAAGTAGATGGGATTACAGGCACCCACCACCACACCTGGCTAATTTTTGTATTTTTAATAGAGACGCGTTTTCACCATGTTGGCCAGGCTTGAGTGGCTTTCTTAATTCTGAGTTCTAATTTGATTGCATTGTGGTCTGAGAGACCATTTGTTATGATTTCCATTCCTTTACATTTGCTGAGGAGTGTTTTACTTCCAATTAGGTGGTCAATTTTACAATAAGTGCTATGTGGTGCTGAGAAGAATGAATATTCTGTTGATTTGGGGTGGAGAGTTCTGTAGGTGTCTATTAGGTCTGCTTGGTCCAGAGCTGAGTTCAAGTCCTGGATATCCTCGTTAATTTTCTGTCTCAGTGATCTGTCTAATATTGACAGTGGGGTGCTAAAGTCTCCCACTCATTGTGTGGGAGTCTAAGTCTCTTTGCATGTCTCTAAGAACTTACTTTAAGAATCTGGGTGCTCCTGTATTGGGTGCATATATATATTTAGGATACTCACCTCTTCTTGTTGCATTGATCCCTTTACCATTATGTAATGCCCTTCTTTCTTTCTTTTGATCTTTGTTGGTTTAAAATCTGTTTTATCAGAGACTAGGATTGCAACCCCTGCTTTTTTTTTGCTTTCCATTTGCTTCACAAATCTTCCTCCATCCCTTTATTTTGAGCCTATATGTGTCTTTGGACGTGAGATGGGTCTCCTGAATACAGCACACTGATGGGTCTTGACCCTTTAACCGATTTCCCAGTCTGTGTCTTTTAATTGGGGCATTTAGCCCATTTACATTTAAGGTTAATATTGTTATGTGTGAATTTGATCCGTCATTATGATGCTAGCTGGTTATTCTGCTTATTAGTTGATGCAGTTTCTTCATAGTGTCAATGGTCTTTACATTTTGGTATGTTTTTGCAGTGACTGGTACTGGTTTTTCCTTTCCATATTTAGTACTTCCTTCAGGAGCTCTTGTACGGCAGGCCTGGTGCTGACAAAATCCCTCAGCATTTGCTTGTCTGTAAAGGATTTTATTTCTCCTTCACTTATGAATCTTAGTTTGACTGGATATGAAATTCTGGGTTGAAAATTCTTTTCTTTAAGAACGTTGAATATTGGCCCCCACTCTCTTCTGGCTTGTAGGTTCTCTGCAGAGAGATCTACTGTTAGTCAGATGGGCTTCCCTTTGTGGGTAACCCAGCCTTTCTCTCTGGCTCCCCTTAACATTTTTTCCTTTATTTCAACCTTGGTGAATCTGACTATTATGTGTCTTGGGGTCACTCTTCTCAAGTAGTATCTTTGTGGTGTTCTCTGTATTTCCTGAATTTGAATGTCGGCCTGTCTTGCTAGGTTGGGGAAGTTCTCCTGGATAATACCCTGAAGAGTGTTTTTCAACTTGGTTCCCTTCTCCCCATCACTTTCAGGTACAACAATCAAATGTAGATTTGGTCTTTTCAGCTAGTCCCATATTTCTTGAAGGTTTTGCTTGTTATTTTTTATTCTTTTTTCTCTAATCTTGTCTTCACACTTTATTTCATTCAGTTGATCTTCAATCTCTGATATCCTTTCTTCCACTTGATCTATTTGGCTATTGATACTTGTGTATGATTCATGGAGTTTTTGTGCTGTGCTTTTCAGCTCCATCAGGTCATTTACGTTTTTCTCTAAACTGGTTATTCTAGTTAGCAATTCCTGTAACCTTTCATCAAGGTACTTAGCTTTTTTGAATTGGGTTAGAACATGCTCCTTCAGCTTGGACGAGTTTGTTATTACCCACCTTCTGAAGCCTACTTCTGTCAATTCGTCAAACTCATTCTCCATCTAGTTTTGTTCCCTTGCTGGCAAGGAATTGTAATCTTTTGGAGGAGAAGAAACAATCTGGTTTTTGACATTTTCAGCCTTTTTGCACTGGCTTTTCCTCACCTTTTTGGATTTATCTACCTTTGGTGTTTGATGTTGATGATCTTCGGATGGGGTTTTTGCATGGTCATCCTTTTTGTTGATGTTGATGCTATTGCTTTCTGTGTATTAGTTTTCCTTCTAACAGTAGGCCCCTCTTCTTCAGGTCTGCTGGAGTTTGCTGGGGGTACACTCCAGACTCTGTTTGCCTGTGTATCACCAGCAGAGGCTGCAGAACAGCAAAGATTGCTGCATGCTCCTTCCTCTGGAAGCTTCATCCCAGAGGGGCACCCACTGGATGCCAGCCAGAACTCTCTTGTATGAGGTGTCTGTCTACCTCTTCTGTGAGATGTCTCCCCATCAGGAGGTATGGGGGTCAGGGACCCACTTGAGGAGGCAGTCTGTCCCTTAGCAGAGCTTGAGCGCTGTGCTGGAAGATCCACTGCTCTTTTCAGGGCCTTCAGGCAGGAAAGTTTAAGTCTGCAGAAGCTGCGCCCACAGCCGCCCCTTCCCAACATGCTCTGACCCAGGGAGATGGGAGTTTTATCTATAAGCCCCTGACTGGAGATGCTGCCTTTCTTTCAGAGATGCCCTGCCCAGAGAGGAATCTAGAGAGGCAGTCTGGCTACAGCAGCTTTGCAGTGCTGCAGTGGGCTCAGCCCAGTCAGAACTTCCTGGTGCCCTTGTTTACACTATGAGGGGAAAACTGCTTACTCAAGCCTCAGTAATGGTGGACGTCCCTCCCCCCATCAAGTTTGAGCATCCCAGGTCGACTTCAGACTGCTGTGCTGGCAGCAAGAATTTTAAGCCCATGGATCTTAGCTTGTTGGGCTCCATGGGGGTGAGATCTGCTGAGCTAGACCACTTGGCTCCCTGGCTTCAGCCCCCTTTCTAGGAATTGAACAGATCTGTCTTGCTGGTGTTCCAGGTGCCACTGAAATGAAAAAAAAAAAAAAACAAAAAAAAAAAACTCCTGCAGCTAGCTCGGTGTCTGCCCAAATGGCTACCCAGGGCCATTTGGTATAGGCACCCTAGGGAATCTCCTGGTCCGTGGGTTTTGAAGACTGTGGGAAAAGTGTAATATCTGGGCTGGAATGCACCATTCCTCACAGCACAGTCCCTCAGGGCTTCTCTTGGCTAGGGTAGGGGATTTGCTAACCCCTTGCACTTCCCAGGTGAGGCGATGCCCCACGCTGTTTCAGCTCACCCTCTGTGCACTGCACCCACTTTCTAACCAGTCCCAGTGAGAGGAACTGGGTACCTCAGTTGGAAACGCAGAAATCACCCGTCTTCTGCATTGGTCTTGCTGGGAGCTGCAGACCAGATCTGTTCCCATTAGGCCATCTTGCCCAGAATAACATTTCTTCTTTTAGATGAAGACCTGGCTTATAATTTCTGCCAAAGAATATGGATCAGAGTATTTGATCACTGACTATTCTGACTATTCTTAAGGATGGCTACTCTCTGATATTTAGCCATCCATAGACTTAGAGAGGTTTGTAAGTTATCAATTGCTACGTAACAAATGTGCCCAAAACTTAGCTGTTCAGAATAACAAACATTTACAATCTCACAATTTCTACGAGTCAAGAATCCGGGCATGGCTTAGCTGAGTGCATTCTGGTTCCAGGTCTCTTGCAAAGCTGCAATGATGATATGAGCTGGGGCTGCAGTCATCTCAAAGCCTGACTAGGGGAGGATCTGCTTCCAAGATTGCTCATGCGATTCTTGGCAAGCTTCACGTGCTCACTGGCTGTTGAACAGGTTTATAAGGGTTTATTTTTTATTTTTAGGTTTTGTGGGTTTTGTTTGTTTGGTTGGTTTTTGTCATCTGGGCATCTCCATAGGGCCATATACAATATGGCAGCATACTTCCCAAAGCTTGAAGGCTCCCAGAGAGAGAGCTCCAGAGAGGGCATCCAAGACAGAAGCCACAGTCTTTTTCTAACCTAACCTTGTTAGGAACATCCCATCGTTTTCTATCATGTTCTATTCATTTGATGTAAGTTCAGTGATACTGAAGAGAACAGTGTCAATACCAGGAGACAGGGATAAGTGGGGGACATCTTAGCAGCTGCCTACCACACAGTACATGACCTAAAACAGCAGCCTGAAATATCAAAACCTCATACAATTAATATATAAAATCAAGTTACTTCTGTTGCCACTGAAAAATACCAGCTGAACTGAATTTAGGGTGATTTACGTACAGGTAACTTATAAAGGCCATAACCAAATGATCTGCCAAATATTGGAAACAAAGTATAACAAATTCCCTGTTATCATCACTATTAAATTAAGAGACTAAAGAGAAATAGTGTATTCATTCCGATGCATGGGTCATGCTCCCTTGTTTATGGTTACACTTCAGTCATTTGGTGAATGTAACAACTTGACATATGAACTGCCTTTGAGGGAAATTTGGTTTAGAAGCCTCAGGACTTCATCTCAGAAAAATTTCTCACTGAACATACACAGTATAATTATAACAAATCTTACCTCAAGTCATTGTGTGTGTGTGTGTGTGTGTGTGTGTGTGTGTGTGTGTGTGTACGAGTAAGAGAAAGAGGAAATAGTTAACCATATTCTGTATATGAGGTTGAAGATCCTTTCAACATATTGCAGCCATCAGCTTCATATTGAGATAAAAGTTCACCAACCACAATTCAGAAATTTATGGATATTGCCATGTCCTTCTAGATTGATGGGAGTTATAAAAACCAAATGTAATTTAGAAATAGCAAAAATAGGCCAGGTGCGTGGCTCACGCCTGTAATCCCACTACTGTGGGAGGCCAAGGTGGGTGGATCACCTGATGTCAGGAGTTTGAGACCAGCCTGGCCAACATGGAGAAGACTCATCTCTACTAAAAATACAAAAAAAAAAAAAAAATTAGCTGGGCATGGTGGCACATGCCTGTAGTCCCAGCTATTCAGGAAGCTGAGGTAGGAGAATAGCTTGATCCCCGGGAGGCAGAGGTTTCAGTGAGCGGAGATTGCACCATTGCACTCCAGCCTGGGTGACAAGAGCAAAAATCCATCTCAGAAGAAAAAGCAAAAATATTATTTAAAAAACTACAAAGAAGTACTAGTCTATCAGAATTTGATTTCTTAATCTATTAAGGAAGTTTACTCTCTCTAATTTGATTTGTGACTTAGAATTATTCTAGGACATTTTAGAAAAAGGCTAATATAAGCACAATACACTTTCCTACAGCTACAGTGATATCACACTTTATAAAGTGAGGTGCAACATGTTTGGGACTCACCATGTTATCTTTGTGAAACCCAAATACACAAAAGCATCCAGCCAGTAAGTGACAGTCTGGCTACCTGTCCTAACTACCAGCCACTTTTGCTCATCCACATATTCACATTTTCCTTAACCAGGATACTTTACTGTCTCTTTTTCTGTATGACATGATTACAACTCTGAGAAGGCTTTTGTTCTCTAGTATTTGGAAACCTTAAAACTACTTCACTTAGTTATTAGAAATGAAGCAAAATTGTAGTTAAGAAAATTGTTGGGACTATAAAAACATTTGGCTCCTTTTCCCTGATCCAGAAGGTACTGTGTGTTCTTTGGATCTCAGTCAACATTTTGGGCAGTTCCAGATAAGGTATCCAATAACTTCACTTTGTGTCCCCATTTTTCTTGCCGTCATTCCAGAAAAAGCTGGATAGCTGCCTCCCAAATAATTTTATTGTGAGGAAAGTTATTATGAAAACATACTCCACTGGTTTTCACTGACCTCCAAAACACACTCCCTAATTAAGTGCAAATGGGAAACTGACTTGGAGCAGGTTGTCTCTGATTTTGGACTTGGGAGAAGTATTAAAGTTTATGAACTCGATACGCAAGCTCCATCTGCCAAATGAGGAATTTCATATTTCATTTGGTGACCACACTGAGATTATATAATGCTCCTCAGAAAGCTCTGAATGCTGAAGATGCGTAAACCATCTGTCTATGTTGAAAAGTCAAAAAATGCACTGCCCCCACAATGTGTCTCCGGGCATAACTAATTATTTATCCAGAGAAATTTCATCATAGAGTTGTTGGGGTTTTTTTAACATTGAATTTCTACATAACCATAAAATTTTACAGTACTAAAGAGAGAGTGATCATATTCATGCTCTCACATCCTTTTATAGGAGGCTAGGGTTAGTCAGCTTTAATATTTAAAGAAACCTGAAGACCTGGCAGAGAGAAGTGTGAGAAGCAGAGAAAGGAAAGCAAACTGAATTTCAGCTCTGCCATCGCATCTTTCCCTCCCCAGCCAGCAGGGGGCAGTAGTAACAGAGGACGTGAAGCTGGCTTCTGTGACTGAAGATCCAGAAACAAGGAGAAAGGGTGAAAGTTGCATGAGGTTTCTCTGCTCTCCAGAGACACACTGCACCCCCCCGCCCCACCCCATTGGTGGGAGTAGACCTCAGGTGTACTTCTGAATTCCAGTTCTCCCATGGTACCAGCTTAAGTTATGACAGATAATTAATTATGTTTTGAAACCATGCTATAAGCCAGGCACTTTGTTAAGCACTTTACATGCATTTTTTTTATTCCATCCTTTAGCAAACTAGGGTAAAGTAAGTTTTCTTATCATTTGTGTTTTAAAGATGAGAAAACTGAGGCTTAAGA
Organism: Pongo pygmaeus; assembly: GCF_028885625.2. Classification (NCBI taxonomy): domain Eukaryota; kingdom Metazoa; phylum Chordata; class Mammalia; order Primates; family Hominidae; genus Pongo; species Pongo pygmaeus. The sequence goes on from NC_072373.2 coordinate 28,177,134, forward strand.
GATTAAGTAACTTGCTCAAGTTTACCTAGTTAAAACTCTAGCCACTAACTAGTAAAGAAAACGGCAATATTCATCTTTAACCCAAGGATTGAGTCTTATGTTTATTTAATTTGTTTTTGTGTATTTTTTTATTTTCTAAATTATTTAATCTGACAAAGATGCAAGTATTTTCAGTTGTTTTAATACCCAAAGGGTAATACATGTAATACAAAATTATCAGGTGAATTTGAATGCATCAGAATAATTCAAGAGAAGGAAAAATTTTCCCCAAATTATCAAATTCGCTAACAATGGTGATATTACTGAGTAATGTTATGAACTCAGATATTGTACAGTCACTGTTTCTTTTAGTAGGGTAGCTACAAATTGGATTTATATCATTTGTTGCCCTCTGTAGTCATTTTGCCAAAATGAAACACTCTCAGTTCAGGGTTTATAATCAGACAGACAGTGTTCTCATATCAGCTCTGTGCTTCCTTCTCTGAGCCTCAGTACCCTCATCTGTAAAAGGAATCATTCATACTTTAGGACTCATTGGATGGTTGTGAAGGTTAAGCAAGCTAATACAGGTAAAACATTTAGTAGTCTATAACTGCTATTATTCTGACACAATGTCAAACTTGGAAAACAAGTAGAGAATTCAAACAAATGTCCAGCTATTTTGGTTCTGGGTGCCAAAAGTCCAGATGTTTGAGAAACCTCAATTAATAACTATATTTGTTGGTGCTCACTGGTGTAGTTGGCACAATGTGATCACAGGTTACATTTGAGGGCAAGTGGGGGTTAATGTTCTCCCCATTCATGCACAGATGTCCTTTGTTAGAACTAAAAATACAAAAGTATAAAGGTTTCCCTTTCTATGTCTGCTGAAAAGATTACCGACAGTCAAGAGGCAACTTTTCTTTTTTTTTACAAGCACTTAAATTCCTTTTAAAATCTTAAATGAAAAAAAAAAGTATTTCTTTATTTCCTATGCTTTCTTTTCAGCTTTCAAATATATCAGAAAAATCTAAATACAATCCAGTTTTCTTCACTCTAGTCTAACCCTGAGCAGTCCAGCACTGAAAATAAAGATATCCTTTATTTATAAGCATATCTTATAAATAAAAGTTTACCAACCTCCCTTAGAGGATCTTCATTGTTAAATCATTATTCAAATCATAAAAGTTGGGAAGAGACACTTATCCTTTGCAAAAAGCAAAATACAGCAAATGCATCTCCAACTCCTTTGAACTGTCTGGGTTATGTGAAAAGGACAGAGGTGTAGCTGATTCATCCACACAACCCACTTGTTTTCTGACTGGTATCAGTCAGATACCAGTCATATACTACCCCCTAAGTTCAAATGGGATTGGAGTTAGGAGGTCTAGAAACTAGTCCTGATTCTGTGACCTTGAGAAAGTCCTTCAACTTTCCTGGGCCTCAGCTTCCAAGCAAATAAAAACAAAAGGTTTAGAACATGACATAATTGCTATTAGTGTCCTGTTAAACCCTTGTGTTCTATAACCAAGATCTGTGGTTACTTGATCCAGTTGGGGGTTGTAAGATGAGATAGACAGTTGTCAATATAGTACCTGAAGTCTACTCTTTCAGGGATAGCTCAGAGGACAACACATCAATTTCATGTTTCTCAAACAGGTACATGTGACCTCCTGGATCCTGGCCATGCTGATAGCGAATATGCAAGGCCCCAGATAAGCATAAATTATCTTCCTGGTGTATTCATTATTCTTGAAAATGTTTGAGGAAAATTTATGTTTGTGTTAAAAAGAATAATTTATAGTATAGATTTTTAAATTCTCACAAATGTGTAAGGTAAAACAGGAGGCAGTAAAGGTATTTGTCACTAGGGGTGTGGCTTCTTTAATACCTCTAACATCCTCTACAATAAGAGTACTTTGGTGAAAATGTATGTTAGATAATCAATGGTCATATTTGGAGAGTAAATACACTATTGCTTAGCTTTCTTTCTGAGTCCATGGCAACTAGTGAGTGGGAATTTTGTTCTAGAATGGTAGAGAATCCTAGGATGGGATGGGGATCTAGTGAAGGCCTATAGAGAATGAAAGAATCCATCAAAACTGGTTATTTCTCAATTTTTTCAAAGGCAGACTCCTAGACAAGGTAGTTGTCTTTGAAACACCGTTCTCTGAGACTGTTTGTTAAATCAAAATTTATCCCGAGTCAGCTTCTAAATAAGTTTTGTCATCCGTGAAAACCCGAATTAATGTTATACAAAACCATAGGAGCTATCCTCCATAACTGAATCATTATCTTACTGGTAAAACTGCAAACTCATATGGTGTTTGCCTTGTACTCTCTTCTACTCTGCTAGGCAAGCGTATCCTATATAATTTTACTCCCAGTTCAAACTCCCACAGGATCTGAAGCCCGTTTCCTTGTCTGGTGGGAAGGTGATGAAAATGCTGCTAAATGTTGTGAAGGTGAAAAAAAAAATGTATGTGTTTTTTGCTTGTTCCCTCCAGAAATCTCCCAATGGGAAGGGTAAGGGGAGGGACTGGGCTACAGGTAGGTAAAACTATACACAGTGTGGAACAAAGCAGAATTGCCTGAATTAGCCAATGAGTATAGGCCACAGCCTCTTATCCACTTTCCAAACCCACAAGTTTCTTTATTACTCATTTGGTTGACAATACTTAACATGATCTGAATTCATTTGGTAGTGACACCTGATCTGAACTGATGTGAAGCTATTTATAGTCTTTATTTGAAAAACCTAATGGGAACATTCATCGATTCTACTACAGAAACGTCTATGTGTTTGACTACAGGTTGATGCCTCAAACTCCACTGGGGATTTTAATACAATATACCATATATTTACCATATTAGCTTGCTGAGATCCCAAAATTCTGAATTCTGAAATGCTAGCTCAAAGGTTTCATATAAGAGGTAATGAGCTTTTACTACCCTGGCTACCACATGAAACCGTGCAAATAGACTAATCCTAATCTCTCACATTCAAAGCGTCTTCCCGGATACGACCTCATTTAATGCTAGGATGCCGTGTGAATGGGCAAGAGATAGAGGCATGGCCTGGAAGCAGAAGTGACTGCCCAAGCAAGTCTCCTCAGCAAAGCAGGATGTGGGTGTGGTCATCACATTCTAGGCCCAGCCAGACTCAAGCATTCATTCAATATTTATATTCCCAGGCATTTTCAGACTCTGGAAGACTGGCTGATACTTAGCAAATTAACATGAGACTAATCTATTTGATTGAAACATATGCAATTTCCATTTTTGCAACCAAATGGTTATGGACTTGACAAAATTCCAATACGCTTTTATGATACAACACTTAACAAACGAGGAAAAGAAGGGAAACTTCTCAATTTGATAAAGAACATCTATGAACAGCCCACAACTAACATCACATTTAATGATGAAAGACTGGATGTTTCCCTCCTAATATCAGGAGTAAGACAAGAATTTTCACTCTCACCATTTCTATTCCATATTGCACTAGAATTTCTAGCCAGGGCAATGAGAAAAGAAAAGGAAATAAAAGTCTTCTTTCCAGATTGGAAAGGAAGAAAAATGGTACCTTTTTTAAAACTTTTATTTTAAGTTCAGGAGTATAAATGCAGGTTTGTTACATAAGTAAACTTGTGTCATGGGGGTTTGTTGTACAGATTTCGTCACCCAGGTATCAAGCCTCGTACCCATTAGTTATTTTTCCTGCTCCTCTCCCTCCTCCTACTCTTCATCCTCTGAAAGGCCCCAGTGTGTGTTGCTCCTCTCTAGGTGTCCACGTATTCTCATCATTTAGCTCCCACTTATAAGTGAGAACATGTGGTATTTGGTTTTCTATTCCTGTGTTAGTTTGCTAAGGATAATGACGTCTAGCTCCATCCATGTTTCTGCAAGGGACATGATCCTGTTCTTTTTTATGGTTGCATAGTATTCCATGGTGTATATATACCACATTTTCTTTATCCAGTCTACCAACTAATTCCATGTCTTTGCTATTGTGAATAGTGCTGCAGTGAACATATACATGCATGTGTATTTATAATAGAATTATTTATATTTCTTTGGGTATATACCCAGTAATGGGCTTGCTGGGTCAAATGGTATTTCTGTCTTTAGGTCTTTGAGGAATTGCCACACTGTCTTCCACTATGGCTGAACTCCCACTTACACTCCCATCAATAGTGTATAAGCAGACCCTTTTCTCCACAACCTCACCATGATCTGTAATTTTGTGACTTTTTAATAATAACCATTCTAACTGGTGTGAGATGGTATCACATTGTGATTTTGATTTGCGTTTCCCTAGTGATCAGTGATATGGACCTGTTTTCATATGTTATTGGCCAAATGTGTGTCTTCTTTTGAAAAGTTTCAGTTTCATGTTCTTTGCCCAGTTTTTAATGGGGTTGTTTGTTTGTTTTCTTATAAATTTATATAAGTTTCTTATAAATTTATATAAGTTTCTTATAGATGCTGGATATGAAACCTTTTTCAGATGTACATTTTTTAATTTTCTTTTCCCATTCTGTAGGTTGTCTGTTTACTCTGTTGATAGTTTCTTTTGCTGTGTAGCACCTCTTTAGTTTAATTAGATCCCATTTGTCAATTTTGGGTTTTTTGCAATTTTGTTTTTGGCATCTTCATTATGAAATCTTTGCTACTGCCTATGTGGTATTGCCTAGGTTATCTTCCAGGATATTTATGGTTTGGGGTTTTACATTTAAGTCTTTAATCCATCTTGAGTTAATTTTCCCATTACTTGTTTTTGTCAGGTTTGTTGAGGATCAGATGGTTGTGGGTGTTCAGTCCTATTTTTTAGCTCTCTATTCTGTTCCATTGGTCTATGTGTCTGTTTTTATACCAGTACCATGCTGTTTTGGTTACCATAGCCCTGTAGTATAGTTTGAACTTGGGTAGCGTGATGCCTCCAGTTTTGTTCTTTTTGCTTAGGATTACCTGGGCTATTTGGGCTCTTTTTTTGGTTCCATATGAGTCCCCAGATAGTTTTTTCTGTGTCTGAGCCTGGTCACTTCTCTGTTTTTTTGACAAAGAGTACAGGTTACCTCTAGCCAGTGTTGGGCTAGTAAATATTTAATAAATGTGGCTCTGAAAATAAAATGTATATATATATATATATATGCATATACACACAAGTTCATTATAAGTATCGCCAATTTAAAGGACGTGCAGCACATAATTTAGAAATACCTGGGCTATTTGGGCTCTTTTTTTGGTTCCATATGAGTCCCCAGATAGTTTTTTCTAGTTCTATGAAGACTGTCAATGATAGTTTAGTAGGCATAGTGTTGAATCTGTAAATTGATTTCGGCAGTATGACCATTTTAACACTATTGATTCTTCCTACCCATGAGCATGAAATGTTTTCCATTTGTTTGTGTCATCCCTGATTTCTTTAAGCAGTGATTTGTAGTTCTCCTTGTAGAGAACTTTCAATTCCCTAGTTAGCTGTATTCCTAGGTATGAAATAAAACAATATCTACTGCTGATGATACGATCTTATATAGAGAAAATCATAATGAATTCAATCAAATTATTAGAACTAATAAATGAGTTCTGCAGGTTGAAAGATACTAGATCAATATACAAAAATAAATTGTATTTCTATACACTTGCAATGAATAATTCATAACCATACAAAGAGCATCAAAATGATACAATATTTAGGAATAAATTTAGCAAAAAAAAAAGTGTAAAACATATACTCTGAAAACTAAAAGCATTGTGGAAAAAATTAAGGAAGCTCTAAATACATGTGAAAACATCCCATGCTCATGAATCAGAAGACCTAACATGGTTAGGATGGCAATACTCATCAAACTAATCTATAGATTTGGTGCAATACTGTAGGGAGACCCCCTGAAACTATTGCTATGGAATAAAAGATGAAATGCTCCTGATTATCGTAAATACAAAGTTGCATGCAGGATTGTGTAAAGACAATGCCAGGCTGGACTGCCAGAATGAGACAACAGCGCATGATGTGCTTCCCCCTGCAGAGAGCCTATGAATGGACGTGCAGCCAGGGAGGTTTCATATCACCAAGATTCCTATCCCAGAAAAGCACACGTTCATAGCTCTGGGAATGGAATGTGACCCTTGTGGAGAGCCTATAAACAGTTGCATGGGGGGGGGCGCCTGTCCATATGGATAAGACAGGGCTATAAATGCCCGCATCTTGCCATGGCTTTTCTAGGCCTCTTTAGGGTTAAGGCATACTCCCTTCTGAGAATTTCTGGTGTACCCAGTTGTCTAGCTTCATGTCCTGTTTCTATGAATTGTTTGTAACCAGCTTTTGTTGCAACTGTTACTGCTGATTAATATCTTGTTAATCATAGGTTATGGAAAGACTGTGTTTCTGTTTTAAGGCTCTGCTAGAAATTACTGATGCACACACTATATTGTAAATTCTTATCCTTGTATACTGTACTTCTGCATACAGATGTTATGTTAAAGAATTACTTCATCCCCGTGTGACCATCTCACCTCATAATCAATTGATCCTAAATCCCTCACTAACCTACCCCCGCCCTCACTAAACTTAATAATCAATGCTGGTATATCCAGTGCATTGTTGGCACTGCGGGACCAGAAGGCAGTGACCCCCCTGGACCCAGCTTTCACTATCTTATGTGTGTCTATTATTTCTCGACCTGCCGATCCACCTGGGAACAAGGAGAGAGCCCCGTTGCATTGCAGGCTACTGGCCAGATCCCGCAATACAATACCTTTCAAAATCCTGTTGATTTCTTTATACAAATTAGCTGATTCTAAAATTCATATGAAATTTCATGGGACCAAATATACCCAAAACAATCCTGGAAAGGAATAATAAAGTAGGAGGGCTCAGAGGTCCCTATTTTAATACTACAAAACAATAGTAATAAGAGGGTGTGCTACTGGCACAAGTATAGGCATATAAATCAATCAAATAGAATTGAGAATTCAGAAATAAGTCTATACATCTGTGGTTAACTGATTACAAGGGTGTCAAGACCATTTGATGGAGAGATGATAGCCTTTCAATAAATGATTCTGAGACAACTGAATAGCCACATGCAAAAGAATGAAACTGAACCCCCATATCACACTGCATAAAAACTTAACTCAAAATGGATCAAAACCTAAATATAAGGGCAAAAATTACAGAAATCTTAGAAGCAAATATAGGAGTAAACCTTCATGATCTGGGATCTGGCAAAGGATTCTAAGATAAGACACCAAAAGCATGAGCAACAAAAGAAAAAAATAGATGAGTTAGACTTCATCGAAATTCAAAACTTTTGTGCTTCAAAAGACACTATTAAGAAAGTGAAAAGGCAACTCACAAAATGAGAGAAAATATTTGCATATCACATATCTGATAAGGAACTTGTATCTAAAATATATAAAAGACTCTAACAACTCTATAATATAAAGACAATCCAATTAAAAGATGGGTAAAGAATCTGAATAGATATTTTTCCAAAGAAGAGATACAAATGACCAATACACACATGAAAAAATGTTCAACATGGCTAGGCATCAGAGAAATGCAAATCAAAACCAAAATGAAATACCACTTTATACTAACCAAGATGGCTAGAATCAAAAAGTCAGATAAGTTCTGGTAAGGATTTGGAAACATAACCTTCAAGCACTGCTGATGGGAATGTTAAATGGTGAGACTACTTTGGAAAACAGTCTTGTAGCTCCTCAAACAATAAAACAACTTATTATATGAGCCAGCAATTCCACTAGTAGGTGTCTATCCAAGAGAAAAGAAAATACGTTCACACAGAAACTGGTACACGAATGTTTACAACCAGTATTATTCATAATAGCCAAAAAGTGGAAACAACTCAAATGTCCATCAATAGATGAACAGATAAACAAAATGGAATATATCCATATAATGGAATATTATTCAGTCATAAAAATAAATGAAGTACTGATATATTCTGCAACATGGATGAACCTGGAAAGCATTACACTAGGTGAAAAATATCAGTCACTAGAGACCATATATTATATTATTATTTCACTTATATGAAATTCCAGAACAGGGAAATCTATAGAGACAGAAAGATCTACTAGTGGTTGCCTAGAGGGATACAGATGTGAAGGTAGAAGATATGGGGTTTCTTCTTGAAGTGATAAAAATGTTCGGCAATTGATGGTGGTAATGGCTGCATGTATCTGTAAATACACTAAAAAACTTTAAACTGTACATGTTAAATGAGTTGTATGGTATGTGAATTATATCTCAATAAACCTTTCTAAGAAATGGTGGAAGACTGGCAACTTCATATGATTCAACCAAAGCAAAAACCAGAATAATAATTTTTCATGAGAGATATCAGTAGAGCAGAAGCTGCTGCCCACTGTTCATTTCATCCCTTGCTTGCAGACAAAGCAGCATGGATAGTCCATTTTAAATCAGAACACATTTACCAATCTTCCTGTGACAACAATTTTGTGAGCATCATTTTTTAAATTTTATCAGTGGAAAAAATCAAAATCTAGAAAATCTTGTGATCAGAAGTTAGGGTACTTTTTTTTTTGTTCTACCACTAATAACCATAATTTGGTATACTACCAGACACTGTTCTAAGGGTTAGTGTATATCATTGCATTTAAACATCATAAAAATCATATGAAGTAGGTTTTTCAGATTTGAGAAAACTGAGGCACAGTGAGATTAAGTAACATGCTGAAAGTTACCCGGAATTAGATTTGAACCCAGGCAGATTTGAGCCCAGATTAACCCATGGCTTAATCACTGCTATGCTGCCCCTGGACATGGTCGTTTCTCTGTTTTCTTGGCAAAGAGTATAGGTTACCTCTAGCCAGTGTTGGGCTGGTAAATATTTAATAAATGTGGCTTTGAAAATAAAATATATATATATATATATGTACATACGCACAAGTTCATTATAAATATCGCCAATTTAAAGGACGTGCAGCCCATAATTTAGAACTAATAATAAAATATATGATACTATTTATTATAATTTCCATATATTGAGTCTCACAGGATACTTTCATCAATTTTTGTTAAAATTTTTTGTCCATAACCATCAGTGTACTTTCCACATGAAATTGGGTTGATATTTTCCTTAATGCTATTAACAAGTTATTAATGAGTAAGAGGAAAGTGAAACAATGAAGACAAATCAGAACTTCATTCATTCATCAACTATGAGTGACTTATTCTCTAAATTCAATTATAATTTTCAAATCCTAGAAGAGTACTGCAGCAATATTTGTTGGCCATTTATAATATAACAGGTAAAAACACTATATACTCTTGGTAGGGCTCAGTGGCTCACACCTGCAATCCTAGAGCTTTGGGAGGCCAAGGCAGGAGGATTGCTTGGGACCAAGAATTCCTGACCATCCTGGGCAACGTAGCGAGACCCCCGTCTCTACAAACAAGACAAAACAAAACAAACCTTTTTGTAAATTAGCTGTGCATGGTTGTAGTGGTACACGACCCTTGAGCCTAGGAGTTTAAGGCTACACAGTGGTTAAAAACTGGCTCACAGAACTGCCGGAAATTTAATTGTAAGTACTCCTTAGCTGGTAGAGACTCCCTACCAGCACATGTCAGTCTCTAGCTGCTGAACACTAGCTGGACTTGACCCACTGGACATTCTCAGAAGCCATTTGACTCAAGGCAGCCTTTGCTACAGTCTACTTTTCAAATAACTGTTTTGCCTCTTCTTCTAGTACCAAGAGCCTTCCTGAGCCATTGTCTTTCTTTATTTACTGTTAAGGCCTCTCTCAGAGACTGTCTTAACTTTTTCAACACTTGAAAACTAAAATTCTTCTGAAGGCAGTAGAGGTTTCCTGAAAATCCTCTTTGCTAGGATGCCTGGGCTTCAATCAGTTTGGTTTCCTACTTACTTGTCCAGTAAATATTTTAAAATGCATGAGCAGACTAAACAAGAAACTATTTAATTCCAATTTGGTCATTGCTCCAAGAGCAGTTAAGGGACTCTTAGAATATAAGCTAGGAGCAGTTTCTTTCTTGCAGCAACTTTAAAAGGCCTAACTTCCTTAGTGGGGCCCCTCTACCACCCACTCTGAGTGGTAAGATGTCACTAGGGTTGGCTTATTTACTAATTCAGGGCCCCCTGACACACTCACCCTTGACTTTGTCACCTAATAAATGTGTCACTTCCAGCACTACCTTCCTTTTAAAGAAAATTTTCTGCCCACCCTGAAAACATGAAAGTATCTTAGAAACACTGAATCTGAGCCAAGATAAAGGAGTTAATTTACTCAACTTATATTAAGTGGCCCCAGTGCACCAGGTCCTGTGATAGGCCCAGGAATAACATGAAGAATCCCCATCTTCAAAGAGTTAATAGTCTTAACCAGTGACTTTTAATGCAAGGGGTACATTCAAGCTTTAAAACCTACCAGTGCCCAGGCTCCACTCCAAACTAATTAAGTCAGAATCTCTCAGGGTGGGACCTAGGCAATAGAATTGCTTAAAGCTCTCCATGGCATTCTAGTGTGAAGCCAGAATTGAGATCCACTGGGATAACAGCAGATGGCTCCCCTTCACATAAGCCCAATCGGCCATGTTGTTCTGGATCCCAAGAGCACAAAAAAGCCTCACTACTCAAACTATGGGCCAAGAACCAATAACACTGGCATCACTTGGAGGTTTGGTAAAAATGCAGAGTCTGAGGCCACTCTTCAGACTTACCAAATCAGAATCTGCATTTTAACAAGTTCCCCAGGTAATTTGGAGGCACACTAATTTTGGAAAATGATGAATGAAGGCAAAAATCCTGTTCTCAAGAAGCTTCCAGCCCATAGGGAAAATGCATATAAATACAGATAATTACAAAACATTGTGGAAGTTCCACAATGAGAGATGCACAAGTTATTCCAGCTGGACCTACCTCCAGGAAGATTAATGGAGTGGATGGTGCTGGTCAAAGATGTACTCGATGAGTGCAGGTTAATCAGGAAGAACAGGCAACAGCAAACAGCCCTGTTCTACTGGAATGTAAAGTAGACACAGATGGGAGCTGAGGCAGGCTGCACTTGCCCAGATCCTAAGTCAGCCATCTAGAGGCTGCAGGAGTCAAACCTTGTTCATCCCTCCTTCTCTGAAAGAGAATATACTTTCCAAGCCAGGGGTCCTCAAATTGGTCAAGGTGAAGTTTCCTCACAAATGTGCCTTGGAAATAAAAGGAAACAATTACCTTAATTTTTTAATACACAATAAATGTATACAGTTTTTATTTGTCAATTAAGATAAATAAATAAAAATAAAGATAATCCTACACATATATTTACTCCTTCTTATTGCCTTAGATCCTTCCTATGAACAAAGCTAGGCACATTAGTCCCCAAACAAATCACCAACATGGCCAATACAAGGCCACATTAAGAATACAAAGATGGACTGCTAAAAGAGTGGATCCTCCCAACCCCCATACAGGAGGATTTTTGCCTTGACTCTTTACTCTCCTTCCTTTGTTTTCATGAGCACTCAATGGAAAGCAATACTCAACATATTCTATTGCAGATAGATATATCCTGCAACCTTTCATTTCATGAAATTTGGAGCCATAAAGAAAATCTGCCTCCTTTGTTCCTTTTCCCCCAGAAGTTTGGGGTCTTGGACTCCTGAGGGGGAAAATGTTACAGTGGGTACCTAGTCAGGAATGAGCAGGGCAGAGGAGGGCTTCCCCCAACACACACCAGAGCGTTGGGCCCTGTTACATTAATTTTTAAGTAGTGAAATAATGAATGGGCTTGCTAAGCCCATTCCTAAATATTTCCTTATGCTACCTGTGTTAGTCAGGGCTGCCATAACAAAATGCCACAGGCTGGGTGGCTTAAACAACAGAGGTTTATTTCTTACAGTTCTGGATGCCGGAAGTCCAAGATCAAGGCACCAACAGAGTTGGATTCTGGTGAGGACTCTCTTTCTGTCCTGCAGACAGCTGCTTTCTCTCTGTCCTCACATGGGCTTTCCTCCATGCATGTGTGGGGGTGGGGGATAGGGGAGTGGGGGGGTAGGTGGGTGGGGGCGGTGAGAGAGAGAGAGAATCTGATGTCTCTTATAAGGTCCTCAGTATTATTGGATTAGGGCCACCCTAGCAGACTAATACACCACCCATCACCATTCTCAAGGGAGCATCAGTGAAAAGGTTATCAGGCTTTAAAAAAACATACGTGTTTCCCCCAGCTCCACCCAAATCAGATCCCCATATCAGTATCTACTCACCCACCTTCTCGTTTATCTTACCATTCATCTATTAATCCATTCATTTCTTTATACATTTAATCAAATTTTATTGAGTTTGTGCCAGGCACTGTGCTTGTGTTGGAAATACAGTTATCTGTCCTGTCCTCAATGAATTAGAAATTAGATATGTTCACTGACACATATGTAATTAATTTTTAATTACACAAGGAACACACAAATATGGTCTTCTTTAAAAAGTCATAACCAATAAATTTAAACTCCTCTTTAACATCAACTCAATCACTAGAGGTAGCTCTGTTAGGACTTTTAAATCTATGTTATTTAATATTTTCAAACTTATGTATATGTACCCATAGAAACTGCTACTATAAGTGTCAATCAATACTTACATTTTTCATGCAACAATATGTATTTTTAGCTCTATTATCATTATATAAATATCCAGTATATTATTTTTAACTTTTGTGGAATACCATGTCTTGTGAATCCAGTTATTGGCTATCCTACTATTTGTGGATTGTTTACTTCACCATTATTCCAGAGAACATCCTTTTACCTATATTATTGCCCACATGTGCAAGTGTAGGCTGGATATTAAAAAAAGGAAAGTCTTAGGTAGATGCATTTCTCATTTTAATGACTAGTGCTATGTAGCCCTCTGAAGTGGCATATTATGTTATACTCTATGTTATATTCTCATCAGCAATGTATTGGAGTATCTAGTTCTCCACAAACTTCCCAGTTCTTTTTTTTTTCTTTTTTTTGGGACAGGGTCTCACTCTGTTGCCCCAGCTGAAGTGCAGTGGCTCACTGCAGCCTTCGCCTCCAGGGTTCAAGTGATCCTCCCTCCTTAGCCTCCCAAGTAGCTGGGATCACAAGCATGCACCTCCATGCCTGGCTAATTTTTGTATTTTTAGTAGAGACATGGTTTCACCATGTTGCCCAGGCTGGTCTCAAACCCCTGACCTCAAGTGATCCACCGGTCTCGACCTCCCAAAGTGCTGAGATTACAGTTGTGAGCCATCACACTCAGCCTCTTCCCAGTTCTTATTGTCCTTTGTATTTTATTTATATATTTGTTGCCTATTTAATGGGTAAAAATTATGTCTTATTCGTTGTTTTATTTTATGGTTTTCTAGTTAGTACTTAAATTGACCATCTTTTCATGTTTTGTCGGCCAGCTGTATTTCCTCTTCTGTGTCTTGCCTATTGTAGACTTTGCCTGTTTCTTTCTATTGGGATGTCTGTCTTCCCAATTTTGTACTGGTTTGTAGATATTCTTTATATTTTTAAGGTATAAGTATTTTTGTATGTGATAAATGTTGCAAAAGTCTTCTCCCAGTCTGTTGCTTGTATTTTATCTTTACTTATGATGTCTCAAAGTGTTGGGATTGCAGGCCACTTTGGGAACCCAAGGCGGGAGGAGTGCTTGAGGACAGGAGTTGGAGACCAACCTGGGCAACATAGTGAAGTCCTCTCTCTACAAAAATTGTTTTTAATTAGACATTTGTGGTGGTATTCACCTGTATTCCTAGCTACTTAGGAGGCTGAGGTAGGAGGATTACTTGACCCCAGGAGTTTGAATCTATAGTGAGCTGTAACTAAGCCATTGCACTCCAGCTTGGGCAACATCCTGTCTCTATAAATACACACGTATATACATACATACATACATACATACATACAAACAAACAAATAAAACACTTAGGTTCTTTTTTGTAAAAATCTCATTTATGATTTTCACACCTGCATTTATAACTGAGTTTTGCCGATACTTATAACTGACCTGTGGTTTTGTATTGCTTTGTTTCCCTTTTTGCTACCTTTGGATTATGGTTATGCTGGTTTCATTAAAATAATTGGGAAACTTTTCATTTTTTTATGCTCTAAAATAATCTGCATAAGAATTCGCTGGTCTTTAGATTTTAGTAAAACATTCTATTTTGGCCCAGTGGTGTTTTAAGATTGGTAGGTGTTTGAATATTGATAGGTTAACTACGGTCCTTATTCCTTTTAAGGTCATGGTGGTCACAGGTTTTCTGCTGCTTCTTGGAACAATTTTGATGATGTATATTTTCCTAAAAAGTTACCCATTGCACCTTCGTATTTAAATTTATTAGTATAATTTATCTTATTCTTAGAAAACCCTTAATTTAAAAAATTTCTTATGATGTAGAACTATGTATATTTTACTTCCTAATGCAGTTTATGACTTTTCTCTTTTTCTATTGTCATATTTGCCACAGGTGCATCTCTTTAATTTGTTTGCAGAGTTCCAGCTCCTGGGCTGTTGATCAACTTTTTATTTTTTTCTTTAAGTTCTGCTGTTATCCTTACTGTTTCCTTCTTCTTAATCATTTTCTGTTGACATATTTGTTTCATTGTTTGCTTGTTTTTTCTAATTTTCTAAGTTAAAAGTCTAGTTCATTTACTATTTGTTCCCTTGTAAATGCATTTCAGAGAATAAAATTTCTACTAAGAATTATTTTGGCTTCATTCCCACAGATATTAGAAACTCCCTACTTTCTTTCAGTTCTAAATATTTTACAATTTCTATTTAATTTCCTCTTTGCTCATGAGTTTATTAAGTTGTTTTAAAAAATTATAGATAAATGATGGTGATGCCATTGGAAAAAAACAGAGTTAGACGTCTTTTGTGTTTTATTTTGTAATTTTATTGAATTATTATATTTTGGGAGGATTTTTCAGACTTCTTTTTTGACTTATATGTTCAATTTATGTAAACCATCTGTCTAGGTTGAAAAGCACATGTATTTTTTCTTGGATGAAGAAAAAATATGCATACATACACAAACATAAATACACATGCATGACTTTGGATATATACGTACTTCTGTATTTATGTATATTATATATACATGTATATATGCAACCAAAAAAGATAATTACATTATTCAAATACCACCCCCTCAATCTCTATCTATCTATCTATCTATCTATCCATCTATCATCTATCCATTCTATTTATACTCCTTCTGTCATTTTGTGAGAAAGTCAGGCTAAAAATCTTCCACCTAATTATGCAGGGATACATTCTTTTTATAGATGTATTAGTTTTTGAATTATATATTTTGCATGTTGTCTTTTTATACCAAGAAACTTTCCTCATTTGCATGTCTGTCACCAACAAATCTGAAGCACTTATCCAAGAGTCACTCAAAAAGCCAGTCCTAAAATCTCAACTTCTAATCTGGCTTTTTACCTGGGTATTCTCATCAGAAGGACACAGTTAGTGGAAAATTCTCATTAGTCATCAAATGTTCTAAATTGCAAAACTGAAAACCACTTTCTCTTCTCCACTCTCCAAACTCTCAACTCCTCTTATTCCCTTTTCTTGATCCTTCATTTCCCCCCCCCAAACTTTTCTCTCTCTCTCTGTCTCTCTGGCTTTATACTTAATAGGCTCTATAATCCAGTTTAGCAACAAAGAAAACTCAACTACAGTTTTTTTTTTAAATACAGGTATCCATGAGATTAAGGTGCTAAAAAAAGAAACCTGGCAGAAATGCAAGGTTGTTAAGGTTGTTTAATATTTGACCATTAATGAATATGATTCACCATTTCAACACCCTGAGAAAAATATGACTATAAACAGATGTAGAAAAAGCATTTGACAAAATTCAGCATCCGTTCATGAAAATAACTTTCACATTAGGAATAGAAAGTCACTTCCTTGACTTGATAAATGGCATATACAAAACCCCAAATCTAAAATTATACTTGATGAAAGACTGAATGTATTTGCCCTAAAATTGGGAATAAAACAAGGATATCTGCTTCTACCACTTCGATGAAATATTGTTTTGAAGGTGTTAGCCAGGGTAATAAAGCTCAAAAATAACAAAAGGCATAAAGATTATAAAATAAGAAATACAATTGTCTCTATTCAAAAATGACACAATCATCTACAAAGAAAAGAGTTTGAGAATGAAATCAATGTTATTTAATGCTTCCTCTTTTATCTATAATTATTTCATTTTAATCTAATCTTTCTTGGGGATTTTGCCTGCAATACTCCCAAATTAATAGTATTAAAAAGAAGTATCAAAACGAATCATAGATTTGGGTAGTTAAAGGAAATGTAAGTTACCTAAATCTAGAAATCTTTTAGATGGAAAACATTTATTACATCAAAATTAAGAATTTCTGCTTAACAAAAGACACTCTGGAGAAATTTCACAGAAAGTGACAATTAGGAAGAGATATTTTCAACACCCAAATAAATATATGATGAATACCTAGAATACAAAAAGACTTTCTGAAAATCAAAATGCAAAATATAAAAATCTCAGTAGAAAAATAGACAAAAACATGAACAGGCTACTTGAAAAACATGACATTTTCACAGTTAACAACTATATGCAGTGATGTTAAAATGTATGACAAATCAGACAAATTTGAATTTGAATTAAAATAAGATACTGCTTTACATCTGTCAGATCTACAGAAGTAGGGAAGTGGTTTAACGCTAAAAGACAGGAACTCTTGTCCCTGCAGCTGAGAGTATTGCCTGGTATAGCCTTTATGATGAATGACGTGACACTGTGTAGTCAAATTGAGTGCACACACACTCTGTGACTAAGCAGTCCAGTTCTGAGAAGTCTGCTGCAAAAAGTTGCCCACGTGGGTCCACAACACACAATAGTGTGCACAGTGGATTTGAACTGTGACAACTAAGATACAACTACTTTTCCTAGAATTCTCTTATATAATTCTGAATTAATCTGGGCCTTGGGGACATTTCACGTAAGATCTGGAAGACAGAAAGGAAGCAGGTAACATAACCTATTCCATTTGGAAATTCTGTGCAGGGCACCAGGCCTACAGGAGCTTATGCATATCATCACTGATGTGCTAGCTCACCTTGCTGGCCGCAGTTCCTGCAGTGCCTGCCAGATTTTCTCCTTCACCTTCTCCATCCTAGGCCAGCAATGAGCACCTCCACCTCCTGGGAAACAGCTGAGCTTACACCCCTCCAACTTTTTTTTTCTCCTCCTCCTCCTCCTTCTCTTCCTTCTCCTCCTCCTCCTCCTCCTTCTTCTTCTTCTCCTTCTCCTCCTCCTCCTCCTCATTGCCCTCCTCCCCCTCCTCCTCCTCCTCCTCCAAATCCTGGGCCAGATAGATGTTTGGTTCCACCACAATGGGCTCCAGCTTCTCCTGCAGTCACCACACCATCAAGAAACTTGGAGGCAGCAAGAGAGGTTCAGGTCATCCTTGCAGTTTCCAGTGAGTCTTTGCTTTCCCTTACTTTCTGTCTGTCTTTCCTTCCCAGCTCCCTGCTCTGCTGACTTCAGCCCCAGTACCAGCTACAGAAACAACAACTGTATATAAGCCATTTAACCAGCTATAAAAATGGCATAAGTTCAAGTCTTGATAATAAACTCCTTATTTTATATCCTTCCTAGTGCATCTGCTTCTCTAACTGAATGCTGGCTGATCCAGAGGAGGAGGTTCACCCCAGGATTTCGTGGTATCAGGAACAAGGAAGCAATCTAGGGGCTCATCCCTCAACGAATGGGTAAGCAGAATGTGATGGAAGCTTACCCAGAAATACTACACAGAAGTTAGACATGGCACGTGGAATACACGGCACCATGAATAGATTTAAAATCAATGCTTTCTTTAAGGCAAAATTAAGAAACTATGAAATTTATACTGCAATAATTTTTATGAAAATTTAAAAATTCATCCATACATACAGAAAACAACACTATTTCAGGATACATACAATTTGAAGGACACATAACAAATCCTTAAGAGGGCCAGTGGGCAATGGAGAATAAATATATGCAAAAAGTAACTGAATACATATAGACACACCTATATAGTTAAAAGCAAGAGAGCCCTTGCCGAGGGCAATGACGAAAATGTGCCAGGAACCAAAGATTATCTTTCCTGCTACTAAAAGCCCTAGATGGCTGGGCTGTGGGAGACAAAAGAGGGAGCCATGAGTTGGACCTGGAGGTGGGGTGCATGCAGTGAATTCAGCCCCAGGGGCCTGCCTTGGACTGCCTATGGCAGTTTTTGACTCCATAGGTCTTGGTACATGCTACTCCTCTGTCTAGAACACTCTTTCCTCCCCTCTTTACCTAGTTATCTCCTACTCAGCCTATTTCTGAGGCCAGTTGTCACTTTGTAGTGAGAGAAAGAGATCTTTCCTTCATTTCTTGACTGTGCTTAATATCTTTATTGTATGTTTTTCATAAACATATATAAACCGTCTTCAGGGAACTCATTCAGCTTCAACATTACAATCTCTTTCTGTATTTGTTTGAAACTTACCCTACTAGATGATAATCTCCATGTACGTACGAGTGTTTCTCTCCATGGCATTGCAAGCCTAACCAAGTGTGCTGTGCATAGTCAGTGCTCAATTAAAATATATTGATGAATGAGTGAATCTATTTGTTGTTGGTCAGTTGATTGCTTGATTAGTTTAAGTTTGTGTCATGGCAGAGGATTAGAAAACTGGATTCAGTGAAAGCCATCATTGGGCATTCCCAAGCCTAGTTGAAAGGCCACATATATTCATGCATATTCATGAATTAAATCCATATCTATATATTCTAGTTTGGGACTTTATGAAATTGCTAACAATTGTGAAAACTGCTGTCTGTCTGTCTTTATGCTTTCTATTCTCTTCCTCCATTCTCCTCCCTTTGCTCCTTCTACACAAGACCATGAAGACATGCCATTAGTTTTGTGAATCACCATTCAGGCTAAAGAGACTAAATTATAATCAACTGAATAATTCTCCATCTAGGAGATGGTTCACATTTTGTTAATAATTCTTTCCGGACACATAATTTGATGATTGCATATCAGTTCTTTAATGCTCCTGCTAAGAAAATTATAAATTAAGTCCCTCTTTATAAAAAAAAGATTGCTGTTTCACTAAGCCTGCTGTTAAACTGAGATTAATGTTGCATATCTGAAGTATAAATTACCTAATAGTTCCTCCCACCACACAGCTCAGGAATTTAGAAACCCTGTATCAGGATTTCCTCCATAAATGTGTGCCATGAATCTCTCCCTCCTTAAGGCACATACCAAAATGGCATGTTAGAGTAGTCTAGTACAACAAATTCCATCCCAAATGTCTCCATTTTGATAAAACTCAAAGGTATCACACACCGGCACCTTTTCCTCCCCACTTTTCTTTTATTCTCTCTCCCTCCTTGTTTAATTATTGAGCACATGCAGAAAACTTATACACTTTTAATTCACCTATCTTTTCTTTTAAAAATAGTAAGCTACTCACATTTTTGAAAAGCACTTGAATCTATCATTTCTACATAAAACATATTGTAAATTTTTTTTTAAAGAGACACTCTGTCCATTCTTGGTTTTAGTAAATGTTGAATCACTTCCTGGACTGGGTTTCAGATCCCAAATCCAAGGCTCTCAAGAACTTAGGCTCG
Source organism: Pongo pygmaeus (assembly GCF_028885625.2). Classification (NCBI taxonomy): domain Eukaryota; kingdom Metazoa; phylum Chordata; class Mammalia; order Primates; family Hominidae; genus Pongo; species Pongo pygmaeus. The sequence goes on from NC_072373.2 coordinate 28,196,805, forward strand.
GGATTCTATAATTATCTGTGAAAAACAAATCAGAAAAATTTTTTATAAAATATCAAAGAATTCTTCCTATCAAAATACGTATTGTCATGTGGTGACCCATGTACATTTTTACAAAGATGATTTTTCATTTCGCATAATAAAGAAGTTTCTGGCAATGCAAATAATTGTATCTTAATTTATCTTGTAAAATACAAGGAGTATGAAAATGCTTTCTAAAAGCAGAGGCATAAAGTGAGTCTATAAAATGTTAAGAATAGAGCTTAGAAAATTAGGAGCCCCTTCTTTTTTCAAACACCAGAGGCAACTGTTCTATTGATTGCTGTGTAACAAACCACCCCAAAACTTTATGACTTGAAACAACAACAACAACATGTCTATCTGCTCCACAGCATTAGAGAACTCTAAAAGGCTCACTCTTGAGATACATCCCATAGGCCATGTTCCTCAAATGGAACACCGAATACAGTGAAAATCTGGTAATAAGGTATCCCTTTAATGAGGTTGTTACTCCTGTCCCAGCTCATAGACATAGACGCAAGGTGGAAGAGTGTGTTTTAACTCAAAGAGGCCACATAGTCATGCCCACTGCAAGCTACATTCTAAGCTGTTGCAACTCTTATACTCGTAAGTAAAGTTGTATGTGGCCGAGTTCTGTGGTTTGACAGAGGCTGAGCTCCATGGTTCTCCCCTAGGAATCTCTCATGAGTTGTTTGAATCAATATCAGCTGGGGCTGCACTCTGAAGGCTCACTAGGCAGGACATTCAAAATTGTTCCCTCAGATGGCTGGCAGTCGATACTGATGGTCAACTGGAAGCTCAGCTAAAGGGTCTTCATTTCCCTCACATGGGCCTTCCACTGGATTCCTGGGCTTCCCTACAGGAAGAAGGCATTTAAACGAGGGCATTTCTAGACTAAGCCAACCCACCAAGAGGTACAGATGGAAGCTGTAAGACTTCTTATGGGCCCTAGCTTCAGAAGTTCCAGAACAGTATTTGCACTGCTTTCTAGAGTCATGAAGAATAGCCGTGATTGAGGGGGAGAGGAATTAGACTCCACCTTTTGATAGGGAGTGGCACAGCCATATTGCAGAAGAATATTTGGGGAGAGAGATGCTTTAGCTCTTTGAAAAATGCAATCTGCTTCACCAATTCAGCTCATCTTAAATCTAAAATTAGATTGAACTCTCCCAATAACGACACAGACTGATAAGAGGCAGTTTGAACACTAAATGAGATTTGAACTCTTTCCCAATGACAATGCAGGCTTATCAGAGGCAAACAATTTGATGAATACATTTTACTCAAGAAGATATGGAAAAGTAATGTTTTGTTTTGTCTGAGACAGTGCTTTGCTCTGTCACTCTGTCTCCCAGGCTGGAGTGCAGTGGTGTGATCTCGGCTCACTGCAACCTCCACTTCCCAGGCTCAAGCAGTCATCCCACCTCAGCCTCCCGATTAGCTGGGGCTACAGGTATACACCACCACACCTAGCTAATTTTTATATTTTTTGTAGAGACAGGGTTTTGCCATTTGCCCAGGCTGGTCTCAAACTCCTGAGCTCAAGTGACCCACCCACCTTGGCCTCCTAAACTATTGGGATTACAGGTATGAGACACCGAGGCCCAGCCAGAAAGGTAATGTTATGGGTTGCATTGTGTCTGTGAAAATTGTCATGTTGAAAACCTAATCTACATCAGAATGTGACTTTATTTAGAAAGTCTTTACAGGGATGATTAAGTTAAAATTAGGTCATAAATTGGGTTCTAATCCAGTATGACTGGTGTCCTTACAAAAGGGGAAAATTTGGACACAGAAACAGATATGCATATAGGGGGAATGACATGTGAACATGAGTGGCATGTGAGCATGAGATTGGGGTTGTGTGTCTACAAGCCAAGAATGCCAAAATATGCTAGCAAACTACCAGAAGCTAAAAGAGAGGTATGAAACAGATTCTGTCTCCCAGCCCTCAGAAGAAACAAGCCCGTCAACACCTTGATCTCACACTTCTGGCCTCCAGAACCATGAGAAATAAATGTTTGTTGTTTAAGCAACCCACTCTGTAGTACTTCTTAATGGAAATTCTAGCAAACTAACACAGGTAACAATAGTAGATGAACAAATCTGACCTTTCCCCAGGAAATACACACGTCCATACTAATATTGACCTGCTTTTCTGTAGCCACGAATCTCAGGCAAACACAAGATGAAACAGAATATTTAAAGGAGTTTATGCTTGAGCCCAATAAAGGATCTGAAATTTTTCCAGCTACACTTGCCCACTAATCCTGAAGCACATGGTTCATTCCTCTTTCTCCTTCTCTCTCTCCCTTACTCTCTCCCTGTCTCCCCCATCCCTTCACCTCTCTTCTTCTCTTCCTATTTCTCTCCTTTTTCCTCCCACCTGATTTTAGGAGCAACTCCTTTCCTTTTCTAGCTGATAGCCTTACATAAGGCCTTGGTTTTCCTCACCGAGTTGCACAAGATGACCATAAGCCATGGCTGGGTAACCCACAGAGACTGATTCAAATAATTAAGCCTGAATTGGGAGCACCAACGTTTGAGGCATCAGCCTTAAACTCTGGCAAAGACCAGAGCCTCCCAAGAATGGACCTTTAGTACCTGGCAGTTTCCTGAGGGTGAGCCTTTTGGATCTGGCATTAAAGTTGAGATTCCTCCCAGATGTTAAGAGGGCAGCATTCTCCCAGGACCTAGGATCGTTTCAGCTGGAGATTATTAAAAGTTGTCAGGGTGTGTGTTGACAGGACTTTGCAGGTGTGTTGATTAGCACCTGCAGGCCATTATGTAAACATCCGAAGGGAAGACCGCAGCAGGATGCGTGCCAAACCCTCCCCACTAAAGCATGGGAGAAAGTTTGGCTTGGCATAGTTGCCCCATATAAAAGCCTTACCTTTTTCTCAGCCTAACTCTACTATTGTGTCCAGGTACAGAGACTGGATTCTGATAAAAGCAACTCCTGTTAAGTACATCCTTTTTCAGTATACTCTGTGGTAACTACTGTCAGCAAGTTATATGTTAAGATGACATTGGGATCAGGTGCATGGCTCAAGCCTGTAATCCCAGCACTTTGGGAAGCCGGGGCGGGCAGATCACCTGAGGTCAGGAGTTCAAGACCAGCCTGGCCAACATGGTGAAGCCCTGTCTCTGCTAAAAATACAAAAAAAAAAAAAAAAAAAAAATAGCCAGGCATGGTGGCAGCTGCCTGTAATCCCAGCTACCGGGGAGGCTGAGGCAGGAGAATCATTCAAACCTAGGAGGTGAAGTTTGCTGTGAGCCTAGATCACACCATTGCACTCCAGCCTGGGCGAAAAGAGCAAGACTCCGTCTCAAAATAAATAAATAAAATAAAGCAAAATGAAGGATGACATCGGCAGCCAGGACCAGTCATTAATCTATTTCTTATAAATATTTATTGAACTCACCAGGGCCTAAATTAAGTATTCCAAGTAGCAGTGGCAATTTTACACGTTCAGATGAGTAAAGAGACTTAACTTCCACACAGAAGGATCATTTTACTCCCATTAACCAACTCAGGGACTCTAGGAGAAGTTGGGTAACCACAGACTGTCAAAGAATCTTACAGGTTCTCTTGTCCACACGCTCCATTTTACAGAAAAGGAAAGAAAGACTCATTTACCATGCAAGATTACAAAGCCAGCTGATGGCAGGGTCATGAGGACTGGGAACTTCCATATGTAATAAGATTTTCCACAGACAAACTTGGTTAGAGTCCCACAGTGTCCACCTCTAGCCCATCTGCTATTTCTAAAGGATCTGTCAGGAGATTCAGACAATTTTAGTTTGTTTAAACATGCTGCTTCACACAACTTTCCATGAGGGTATAAGAGCTGCAACAGCTTAGAATGTTGATTGCAGTGGGTATGACAATGTGAACTCTTTGAGATAAAACACCCTATCTTACTGTCTATGTCTATACGCTGGGACAGGAGTAAACGGCCTCCTTAGAAGGATAGCTTATTGTCAGACTTTCACTGTATTTCACTGTACCATTTCAGAAACATGGCTTATGGGATGTATCTCAAAAATGAGCGTTTCAGAGTTTCCTATCACTGTGACGAAGAGAGACACATTGCTGTTGTTGTTCATAAATGGAGAAAATAACACCCTTCTTTTGCCCAGATCAAAGCAGTCAGAGATAATTTTACATAGTTTGTACTATTATTTTATTCCTTGTGAAAATACTTGGCACCGTTGTCATTCCTGTGCTGAAAGTCCTCTTCTGTCCTAAGCGTGGTACTTCTTTCTCCCTAGCTAATGTTCTCCTCTATAGTTAAAAATAAATAGATGATTAATAAAATATTGTTGGTGTAGAGCAGTTGCCCTTGCACTTGAGCATGTAGCAGGATCACCGGGAGGGCACGATGAAACAGATCACCCGACTTCACCCCCAGAGTTTCTGTCTCGGTGGGTCTGGGGCAGGGCCTGAAAAATTTGAATTCCTAACATGTTTCCAGGTGATACTGATAATGTTGGTTTGGAACCTCACTTTAAGAACCACTGGTGTAAGGTTTAAATCCAGAAATTACAGGCAAGCCAGACTACTCTTTTATACACATTCACCTGTCTCCCACATACACATACACCTGCAAATGGCACACATTTACTGCACCTCTCTTTTTCTATGCCCCAATCCCTCTTACTTCCTTTCAATTTTCACTTTAAATTCAAAGAAAATGAGACAGAGAGAAGACTTATTTAGCCCTTAAAATCCACACCTAATCCAAAAAGGTCAGACACCAGTTTGTTTCATATCTTTTGGGTGAATATTGCTCACTCCCTAAATAGTCCCAGTCCAGACTAAAAAACAAATGTATTCCCTAAGCTCATTATTCCAAGCAAACCTCCATGGATGTCTGATAGAAAAGAAATTAGAAGAAGAAGCAGAGGAGACTTGATTTCTCCTGGACTGACTTCCTTCAAGACCAGCTGAGTATCTCTTAAGCATTGGGCAGGGGGCATGTGACCCAACTTTTGTGCCTGATAGGAAGTCAGTAATGAACTGGTTTTATCTGCCCTTAAACCTCAGCTGTGGTGGAGCAGGCCTCCTGCACATCTTGCAGTGCACACTGGTTGCTTCTAGGTCATCATTGTCTCCCTGATAATTGTTGTTTGGAATCATACTCTTTAGTGGTGCATTAGCCGAAGTCAGACATATAGGCAGCAGGCTCCAAACAGAGCTATAAATAAAATAACAAGTATATTTCAAAGGGACCTAATGCAGCTTCTGCTGGTATGCTGACAGAATAATGTGAGCTCCATATGGCCCTGGGACCTGTACAGTCTTTCTTTCTGTGCCTTCCTAGCTGAAGGGCCTTGTGCGCATTAAAATACAACAGGTGCACTGCTGAGGTTGTTTTTCTTCCTTAGGTCCTGAGGAAATCATAAACCAAATATATTACTAGAGGATGGTTTCTGGGGTGCCCTGTGAGCAAACGGAGAGGAAAAATGGATCAACAACCAGCCAAGAGGGACAGTAAATCAACAAGCTAAAGGAGGAGTTTGAATAGACTCTCACAGCCCTCCAGGGTGCAGCCAAGGACAAGTCCCCTGTCAATCAGGGCCTGAGCACTAATGTCAAAGCCAGCTGGCGCGCTGGCCCTGAGGAAATGATTGAGCCGTCTGTCAGCTGCTTGTGAGCCACTAGAGGCCAATGTGATGCTGAGGGAGGGAAGGGTGGTGCTTTTCAGCCCTGGGCCGCACTTTCCCCAAAGCTCTTGAGTTCTGTTCATGTTGATCCCATTTGCTCAGTGCCTGCTATTCTCAGCTCCGCAACAATCAGCTAGAAAAAGAGATGAATAATTGCTCCTGCAGCAGAGAATGTGACGGCTGCAAGATTGATTTGTTCAGGTCACACGTACTCCTTCCAGGCAGATGAAAACCATTTTCTTCCCAGATTACAAGGGAGCTCAGCACAGGGGGTTCCTGGAATTAAGAAAGTTGGAAAGTTGACCAGAAAGAGGGTGCTCCTGACAATCAGAGGACTTTCCAAGAAACCCTTGCCCAAGATCATGGGTTTTGACTCTATGCAAGCTTAGAGACTTGGACACAACTTTCACACTTTTCCTATATGCAGAAATTCTCCCCCAAATACAGGGTAAGGAGAGGCGGATAACAACCAAGTCAACCTGACCATTTCCTAAAGACATAATTAGATGCGTGATCTGAAAATCGAAACATTCCAATACCTTAGTCTCCTATTTACGTAGAATGAAAGCAATTACCATGACCATAATAATAATTCAATTATTGTTAAATTGTAATAATAAATTGTAATAGTAATACAATTTACATTGTATTTTCTATGTGCCAGAAACTATAATAAGGATTTTACTTGCACTCATTCTTTCAATTCTCATGTCCGCAAGAGGTAGGTATTATTCTTATTCCTACTTTACAGATAAGAAACCTGAGGCACAGGGACTAATTCTATCACTAATGTATCCATTCATTTATTTAAGAAATATTTATTGAGCTGCCACTATGTGCCAGATACTTGAAAAAACCAGCTTCAGAGCATCGTTAAGAAGATACAACTACCCTTCAACAAAGGGGTCCTTTGCACCCTTTTTTGGAGGGAATCCTTCCAAAAGATCACTTAAAATAATTCCAGCAGTTATTAAAATCACTCATTCTTTTCCTAATTTTACTTACAATTTTTTATAATGATTTTACATTGAAAGTACTACAACAATAGCTTTATTTATCGTGTTGACAGAAGTTTATTTAAAAGTGAAAGAATTGACAAAATAAAAGGGATTTGGACATATCAGGAACCCCAAAGTCATTGCTTCCTAATGCAACCTACAAGATGCAAGCATGTATGTACCACAACACACACATACATCACACACACCCACATACACTCCCACCACACACGCATACACACACATCACACACAGAAAACACACATAAGCACCACAGTGCATACACATGCAACACATAAATGCACACATGGGTACACACATTAAATACCACCACCACCACCACACATAATATCATGTACAACACACACACACACACAGAGTATGATTCTTTAAGCCTGGTCCTAGAAACATTAATGCAAGTTCTTGAGCTGTCTGTATTCTTTCAGTCACAGAAATTTCTGGGATCAGGAGATCACAATATTGGGGGACCGTGAAAATATTACTTTTCACAGCCTCAGTCTTTGGCTCAAAGTGTTCACTTTGAGAATATTTTTCAATAAATTGGAGCAAATTTCTCATAAGCCTACAGGAATTGAGCCCAGCTGTCCAGATCCCTATTTTCCATTGTGTGTGGGTATTTAGGGGAACTTATTTACAAGTGGCTGTCAGCAGTAAGTTTAAAACTCAGAAAAGAAGGAAGTCCTGATTTATGACCCAAAGCACTGAATTCCATTTCAGAAATGTAAATGGTACAGGCATACTCATACCACACACACCACATACCACTCAGGTACATGCTCATACAAACACAATCATATGCCACTCCTACATACACCCAGACACACACACACACACACATATACACCCTACACACACCTGCCATGTACATGCATACCATGCCACATACATACATACTATATACACACACACACACACATTCAGGAAACATACCCTAACATGAATATTCAAAAAGATTCTAGAGTAGAAACAGTTAATACTCAAAAGAAGATGAACTGTTCAATGACAGGAATGCTGAATTTAGTCTTAATCTGTCTTTGTTATTAAAAGTGAGATTTGTAAAAAGACTGTCTAATAAGATTGTCTCATCTATGCCTGAATCCTCCTCTGTCTATAAGTGCTAAAACAAGATCCTGTGTGGTAAAAAAATAAAACAGTGATTATTTATATTTCCACTTACTATATGCTAAAAGCAACTAAATGGAACTCAGTTTATTCTTGTTTGTTTGGAGGTTTATGTTGTGTGAGAAGGGGTCATGAACAATTATTTCCACTGACTTTCTGAGATAACTATGTCATAGACAGCATAAACAAGATATATTCTGTTACCTGATTCCTTGAGGTTTACAAAGACATTGACTATGTTGAAAATTGTATTGTTGATCAGAATCAGAGAAGAAGCTCCAGGAATAAGAAGTGATGTGATTTCTACTCTTTTGCAGGTTTTAGTTACATTGTAAGAACTTGAAGCCCTAAGTCTCTTCTTTGTCATTTTTTATGTTTTCTTATTTTCTGTAGATATTTTTGAACTTTTTGTTTATTATTTTAAACTTGATGATACTACTTGTTTTATAATCTATGCCTAATAATCTCAAATATGATATCTGGGCTGACCTATTTCTGCTGTTGTCTGTTGTTTTTGCTAGTTATCACTCATGTCACCTTGTTTCCTTGGGTGTCTAGTTATCTTTGAGCACGTGCTGATCATTGTCCCTGAAAAATAACGTGCAACCTAGGATGAATAATTCTTTGCACCACAGAGCATTTGTATTTGCTTTCTGCCAGGCATGTAGTATACTACCAGGCATGGACTATCTCAAACCAAGGCTTGAGATGTAGGCTAACCCAGATTACATATGTCCAGGCTACAAATCTGTACCAGTCTGTAGCTATCTCAGAGATAGGGTTTTCTGTTTTATATTTTTCCCTCATGTCCTTCTCTTCTACTGCTGTGCTCAGCATGGACAAAGTTTATTCTACACACCTTAAAATTAAGGGGAAAAGAGTGAGTTTAGTCCTCATTCAGCCCTAAGTCTGTAACTCTTTGAGTTCCAACTTAATTAGGGAGAATATCCCATAAAGCTCTCCAACTTCAGCATGACTTGGGTCTTGACTTTTGTCCTCCTTACTCTACTGAGCCACTAACCCAAATCTAAGCATGTTTCATGGACAAACAGCATAAGGGCATAAAAAGCCTGTATATTCCAATATTCTAGCTACCTGTCTGGATATTGACTTTCATCCACAAATTGACCTGGAATTTCCTCATCATTCTTTCAGCAATTCAAAGTTAATTTTTAAATGAAATTTTTAACCAGCAATTTTTATTGCTTTTAACAAGAAAGTAGATCTGAATACCCTAGACCACAATCACCAGAAAGTTTCTAAAAGGGCATTTTCAATTTTGAAGTTACATGGGATTCATTACTACTTAAATGAATCTAAACTGCATGTCTCCTGCTATACTGTTAATCTTATCAAATAGCTTTTTGGTGTACTGCACATAAGTTCACATTAGTATTGTACCTAAACCCTTGACTATACTAATTATAAATGATTTATGGATAGGTGGATTGGGAAAACCCAAAAAATAAATTCCAAAAAAGCTCATGCATTTGCTACATTTTACACACTGTGTCTTCCATGATGCAATATTCAGGTCTATTGACAGACCCTCCATATCATTTTCCAATAAGAGATATTTTTGAAGGCACAATGTGGATAGTTTGCAAAATGGCCTGTTTCTGAGTAACTTATCTCCTCAAGGCTTTTCCCAGATTTATCTTCAGTTACTTTTTTTTAATATAACCACTTGATCCACTTTGATTGGGTTGGCTGGTAATGCATTGAAATGACAGACACTATAATTTTCCTTACAAAGAAAAATCTATGGAGTTGGTTTCTTTAAAAATGAACTAATTTTGATTATTTGCTAACTTTCCCAGTTCTTATGTCAGAAACAATAGTCCTTAAATAAAGAAAACGTCAAAGAGTAAAAAGAAGCCAGCACATTTAAATTGTAGAATTATTTTTAAAAAATAAGATTGGACTGGACTGAAATTTTATAACTGAACACATTTTAATTCTGTCTTGCATGGGGTCACTGCACATATGATTTGAGTTCTCCTTAGAGCTTTCACATCTCTTCCTAGGAGGCTGAAGAATTTATGGAGACAAAATAGGCAAGGACATTTCTTAGAGAATATGCAATGCAGTTCATCCAGAATGACATCTTAGAGGTTATTTTGTCCTCCCTGGTCTCATATAAGTCATACTGATGCAGTAAAATATTTGTAAAATGCATAACCAAAGTGTTGTGTTATAAAAAAAAAAAAATTAACTACTTCCAGCCAAAGTCCTAATGAGACCAGTTTCAGCTTCATATCCACCATGACTAATGAAAATGCTCCTCTTGAGAAAGTATGAGATTTTAATTTTATTAGTCCTGATGCTAAAATAATACCCTCATGTACTCATCCTTACTTTCAGGTACCTCTGTGATTATTATTTGGTAGCCCAGGATGGAGCATTTGAAAATACAGTGTTTTTCATACAGTAAACCACTCAGTTCTTTAGTCCATCTCAGTTGTAGTTTCTAACTAGGGCAGTCACAAAAAGATAGATTCCATCAATATTTCATATTAAAGAAAAAGGAACTGGATTTTTTTTTTTTTATTTACCTTCTACCATACAGCATTCCCAGAAAACCATGCTTTTACAGAGCACATTAGGATCACAAATGTGTTAATGCATAAAACATCCCATTATTCTTGCTATCTCCTCCAGAGAAGGAAACAGTGATAGAGAGAGATTAATGGATGAACCAAAAGCCATCCAGGAAATTAGTAGCAGGCAGGTCTGGGATTAAACTTCTGAATTCCTGCCACCCACTGTTAAGTGGAAGTCAATAGTCCACGCAGCCTCCCCAGATTCCATTTATAGCGCTGTGGAAATGGGGGAGGGGAGGGCACTGCTAGGTAGCCTGACAGCTAGGTGGCCTGACAGCTAGGTATGCAAATTATCAGCTAAGACACAATTGTGAAAACAATCATGGAGCCTGTTTACATTCCAAATCACTTAGAGGTTTCCTGCTGTGTCAAAGATGTCATCCCAACAAAGGAACCTGAAGCTGAAACTTGGAGAAATGCTGTGGCTATTTAAACTGCAAATCCTCCAACTACATTTCCATATCCATACAGAATGATTCTATGAATACCCTGAGAGTCATGTTAAAGTCATAAACAGAATGTAGCACAGGGAAATGGGGGCCCAGGATTACCTCAATGGCTTCTCCATTGACTTTTTTATATGATGGCAACTGATAACTCACAATGGGCTCATAGCAGTCTTTAGGTACATGGGCCAGTTCTGCTACATAGGGAATTATTTATGAAATAGAGAAGAGTGAAGAGACATGAAAGAGGTTAGTAGGTCTGCCACTTTCCAGAGGAATTACCTTGAGCAAGTTACTTACCTTTTCATAACCTTGTTTTTACCATCTGTGTCTGGAATCCAAATAATTTCAGCCTTATATAATATGTTGGGTTATTGTGAAGATAAAATGAGATAGCAGGCCAGGTGCTGTGGCTCAGGCCTGTAATCCTAACACTTTGGGAGGCTGAAGTGGGATAATCCCTTGAAGCCAGGAGTTTGAGACCAGCTTAGGCAACATAGAGAGACCCTGTCTCTACAAAAAAAAAAATTAGCCAAGGATAGTGGCACATGCCTGTAGTCCCAGCTACTTGCGAGTCTCAGGTGGGAGGATAGCTGAGCCCAGGAGTTCAAGACTGCAGTGAGATATAATGGCACCACTGCACTCCAGCCTGGGTGACACAGCAGACACTGTCTCTAAAATAAATAAGTAAATAAGCAAACAAACGATTTAATTTAATTTCAGTAAAGAGCAGAAGATATATTTATTTATGAAATTGAAAGCCCTAAGTCCATTAAAAATATAAATAGTTGGGTATAAGAGCATGTAGAATAATTCTTCAACATTACAGCCTCTTAAAGCAGCTGTGCATTTGTATATCTGCTATGAACTGAATTTTTTTTTAGTTTTTGGTTTCCTGCTTTTAGAGCAGCAGTATCCTTGGTGGCAGGAACACAGGCTATGGAGCCAGAGAGACATGAGTTCAAATCCCACTTCTGCTACTTACTTGCTATGTGCCCTGACACTTGATTTCCTTACTTGTAAAATAGGAATGCTCATACCTAACCTAAATGGTGCTCTAAGAAAAAGTACCAGTGTATATCCAGATTTGGACCATGGCACATCATTGACACTTAAAATATGTCAACTACAATTATTAACAAAAGGAGTTATATAGAAATGCATTCACCCTGCACATACTAGCATGCCAGTGTAAGTGGTGCCTTAGATCATCATCCAGCTCAGAGTTCTGTATTCTCTTAAAGATTCTGGTTTTGATGGTCTGGTTCACTAGCCACTGGCCCCCCACACTAGAAGCAGGAATGGAAATCGCCTGCAGTGGGAAATGGGAGGATTACCCTGGGGTACATCTGAGTGGATACAGGCCTGGGGACATAGTGAGTACACCCAAACCTGAACGCTTTGAGGAATGAGCTTATGACAATAGAGTAATTGCAGAACTTCCAATCTGAAGCTGTTTCTCATTAATCCATCAAGTGTATCTTAAGCTCCTTTCATATACTGTGCCAGATACAGAGAAGGGTTTTTAAAAGAAGTGGCATATGTTTTTAAAGTATAAGGCATGCCATTTGCTCTCTAAAACTCGTAATATAGTTGATTCAACGAGACTACCACTCATGAAACAGCTCAGTTAGAGCCTCCTGCTCTAACTGAGACACAAGGTTTGCCTTGTGAGACCAGGCAAACCATTGGATTGCTCCTTCTCTGCAGGTCAAATGAAGAGCTCAGAAAGTCATAGTTATGCTGCACTGCAGTGCATGTTAATGTTCCTCCTAGTCACTAGCTCCCTGAGGGCGTCAGCAGAATCCACGTGTTCTACCACCCCACCACCTACTGGAAACATAGAATCATATGCAAGATTTCCACTTTAGGTTAATGACTAGTCAAATTAAGAGATGCTGAGAAGAGCAAATGTCATTCCAAATTGAGTTAAAGCACACAGACATGCACACACACACACACACACACACTTCCAGCTGCTTCTTTTAATGTGACCCAGCACACATTGGAACACTGGGGCTCAGTCCCTGTAAGCAAGTATTTTCTTTCCACTCACATAAACCAGACACATCCCACAATTTCAATGAATCAAATGCTTGGCCTTCAAAAGACGTGACTCTCCTACATTTTCATCACATTTTAGTTATTTTCCGTATCAATAGTTGAAACTGTCCTACAACTTCAGGGCTATAGCTGTATTTTTCCATCTGTCTGCTAAAATGCTCTCAATTTTCCTCCCTAGCTCTTCTTTGCATTGAATTCCTTACCTTTATCAAATGCAAAAAAAAAAGGTAAAGTTTGAAGAGACCAGAGCATTTGGGGAAGTATGATTATTTGCTAAGCCTTACATTTTAAAGTGATTAGCCAAGGTTTGAGAAATTTCTCAGAGTGACTGTCATATGGAACCAAATAAAAAACCACAGAGATATTTGTAGTTTAAATGTTCTTTAAGTAACTGCATTATTACCACAGCACCTCCGAGGCTTCCCCTTTTTGCAGATTGCACATTGTCACCACTTCCTAAATAGCTGGCCTTATTAAAACACTACAGGCTTTGGTAAAAAATATCTCTTGCTTTGGATAATTTAATAACTGTGGAAGGGGAAGATCTGGTTTTGTGTCTACAAAATCCTATCTTTGGGTTTACCACCCAAAAGAAAGAAATCAATTTAAAACATGTGTTTGGAGAGTGTACTATTTGCTTAATACCATGCTTGACAGAGAGGGAGATGGAGAAAAGCTTACAAATGAGATGGCAGAGATCAGCAGCACTCTCAAAATGATATAATGAGAGTTTCAGCAATGGGGTTACTCAAAGGGTCAGAAGAAGGAGAAACCCCTGGATGCTAGTCTCCTCACCAAGCCTTTGTTCACTGTTGTTGCTTTTAGTTATCGGCTGTACCCTCAACTGTTCTAATGAAACCAAGTCATCACAATCTATAGTGGGAAAATACTTCCATCAGCTCAGTTGCATTCTTATGCTGTCATCTTGATATTTATTGGTTTCCCACCAAGAAATCAAAGGTGGTCAGAATGCCCAGCTACGTCCCTGCTGTATCTTGATTTAGCAGCAATGGCTGTTGAAGGCCGGAGACCCACTGATGTAGGAAGAAAGGCTGATCCTTTCCCTGCCAGCTCTGTGCCCAAGTTAATGATTCCATCATGTGGGTTTGTTTCCTGGGAGAAAATATTCCTTTTGGAAGGGGAGGGAGGATGAGTACAGTCTGACATCATGGCAGAGCATTTTGCAATATGCTTTTTTTTCCCCTGCTGCTAATTCTTGACCTCAGCAGATAAATAGAAATGAGACTCAGGCAAGTTAAAAATAATTTTAAACTCTTCTCCCAGAGGCAAATGCTATATAACAGGAGACCCAAACAGAACACTTCAGCCTGAGTCCTGGCCATGGTCTGGGTTCCACAATATGCTAGTTAAAATTCTTATCATCGCTCGATGACAATCAGTCCCTGGGAATTCTGGAATGGTTGCAAATCCGCTATTTCCTGCAATTCATCAAAACCTGGTCTCTAAGTGGTTATGACTTTCTTCAGAAATATCATCATACATCACAGTCATGGGAGTCCCCTGTGTTCCTCTTCCCTACTACGACTGGGTCACCTTTCAGAATGCTTATTTTTACCAGAGGAAAATGTAGGATGGAGTGACCTCTGATGAGACATGGCTAATCTAAGAAGGATGGTTGTTCATGATCTAAATTGCAGATAAATTCAATGAGCTTATCTCCCAGAAGGGCTAGAGCAAGATAAAACAAAATAAAACAACCCCCCTCCCCAAATGTGGTGTGTATTCAAACACTCTGTGGTTTAAGACAGCAAAAAACAAGAATGCCTAGATTGGATGAAAACAGGAAAAAGATTAAGGTCAAATAGAACATTCTTGGAGTGATGTGGAGAAAAGAACACTGGACTCAGAAGAAATCTGAATATCAGAGTTCTTGTTCCAAGTTGCTGAGTAACTTCTCTCTGGTCTGTTTCCTCAGCTCCATAGCCTTCCAGTACTAACATTCTGTGCTTTGAATCAATCAATCAATCACTGTAAAATCTGCCCAGAAGACTCCATCATCTCTTTCCTCTAAGGCAAGAGAAGGAAACAGGACAAAAGCAGATGCTACACTGAACAGATGTCTTCTTCCCATCAGCACAGCCATTGCTCACACCCTGACTGCCATCCTGCCATCTTGTTCAGGGACCTTCGTGGGCTTCATTGAAAACTCAAAAACAATTCAAATTCTTATTTGTCCAAAAAAGCCCAGAGCCTTCTCCATCTAGTCCCAAGCTGAGAACAATCTACGGCCCTTTCATCCTTTTATCCTTTCATTTCACACTTCTTGGACACCTGCCATATTTCCTTCCTTCATTTTGGTATGAAGTCAGAGGTCAAATTGAAGACCTGTTAGAAAAGCATTCGAGATCTCACAAGTGATGATCGGTGCATTTAGCCCACATCAGGAAATCCATCGCTTTTACTCCATTAATTCTCATTTTTGCCCACTGGGCACAGAACCTTACAGGAAGCACTAGAAGCTTGGATTGTGCCACGAGGACATTACCATCTAGTTGGAGAGACCAAAGCACAGGAAATAAGGACCTCCTTACAAGTGAAACATGAATCCAAAATGCCAGCTGGGAAGAGCAAAAAGCAATTAGGAAGTAAGAGAATCGTAGTTCTGTTTGTTTCTACTCCCACGACCATTTAAAGTCATTGGACTCATGGAATTGGAAGTGGCCTCAGAGACCATCTAGCTACCTCTTTTATTTTAAGTAAGAGTTCTTTAATAATAGGTTCTTATTTGTATGTTTTATGCAAATTTATAATGTTTTAAAATGTTTCAAGTTTAGAATAAGACTTCTAATTAACACCTGGAAGTCAAGTTGAATGATTATTTAATATACTTAACCATAATGTAATTAACCATAAACATACAAATGAATGTTTAAGTTTCAAAATGGAAATATAACTAGAAACACAATAAATATATATGGAAACTATTGTTTTCTGCTAACTATTGAGAATATTAGGCTACAAAAAGAAATGATACTCCTTATGAAAATCAGCACAATATGAAAATTAGATATCTTCAGCTGCTTCTCCTTTACATTCTAATTATGCCTTTTAAATTTGCTTTATTTCCCATTTCTTTAGTTATCCCTCATTTCTTACTTATACAAATGACACATTTTCCGATTAATCATTTTATAGCAGCATTCAAAATTCCAGTGTCATGAAGAGGAACTTTTACATTTTACTCTATTATTTATGGAATATAGATTTTCCCTGCTTGACCTTTTTGTATTCACAAGTAATGCTACCCAAACCATGAGTCACATATCATATCCACTATGCCTGGCCCCTCAGGATCTCCTTCACTCTGAGTGGAAAATCCCTGGCCATACACAAGACTTTTGTTGTTGTAATTTACTGGCTGATAAATTAGAAAGCCAAAGCTCTGACTTGTTTAGTCCTGGGTTAGGGAAAGGGAAGTTGCACTTGATTAAACTGATAGTAAAAAAAAAAAAAAAAAAAAAAAGAAAGAAAGAAAGAAAGAAAAAGGAATGTTATCTAATCTATATTGCAGTGGGTCCTTAAACCCAGCTGAAGGATTCATCCACCACAAGGCATGTTTCAGGAAATCACATCACATGCCAAAACAACACTCAAGTTGAGATTTGGGTGGCAGTCATTTTAATAAGGCAAGTTATGAAAGAATAAAACTCTATAGGGATGTCTTCATCCATTTACAGACTTTAACTGAATGCCACAATGGGACACACTGTTGGGGATACAGAAGTGAATAAAATACTCCTTGACCTCAGGGACCTCACACTTTAGGACATTCTTTATTGGAAGGTAGGCATATACTTAAACTTATCCTATCAGAAATTGGTTCTTAATTTTTAGCTCCCACAAAAAAGAGAGAACATGCAAAGTTTGTCTTTCTGTGCAAAGTGAGGTCTCCTTGGTTCTTGGTTGAATGGAAACTAAGATTCTGTAAATTAATTGAGGCCAGTTAGTCAAGAACAAAAGCTACTGATGAACAAAACTTTATCACTTTCCTTTTCTCTTCATGACCCCAGGTGAAACTTAAAAACAAAAATCATTTCTTTTCCTATCCATAAAAAATGCATTTCTATTTCACTCACGATTGGGTAAAATCTTCTTTGCAAAGATAAACCATGTATGTCAAAGCCTGAATTTTTAAATTTCCTTCTCTTTTGCTGAGCCCTGTGAGGGTGGTGGCTGGGTATTGGTCTTGTAGCAGCTTTTCAGTTTCTTTATTTGGTCCATAAGCGTATAAATGGCTCCTCCCATATATTCACCAAGCATCTCTACCAACTGCTTGAGGGTCATGTCCTGGGGAAAGCCCTGTATTTGGAACCGAGAGGCTAAGATTCCAGTCCCAGCCATGCTGCTGACTAGCTTTGTGACCTTTTAACCTACCACTTTACATAGTTACTTTACTCATAGACTAATGAGTTACATTAGGCAATCCTTTTACTCCCTTTCCATCTTACGAGTCCAATAGTTGTACATTTGAAAGCCAATTATATCTTTAGAACAAAGTATAAATATTCCACTCTCCAAGGTAGTATATTAAGTGTTGACAAATAGGAAAGGGAATTTTAATCTCCATTCATATTGGAAATAGACATGTAATTAGTTTTACTACTCTTGTCTAACTTTTCAGAACCACCCTCCATTTTTATAAGTACTCTTACTGACCAGAGAGTCCTGAGTTTTTCCTCTCTGTCACTTTTCACTCCATAACCCCTCCTGCTGACCAATTTCTGTTGACTCTTACAATATTCCAGGGATCAGCTCCAAAGCCACTGTCCCCAGGAAGCCTTCCTCAATTGCCTCAGCCAAAAAAAAGAAATCTCTCTCCTTTGCATTTTTCACCGATTGTGCAAGGTAGCACAACTTACGTCATTTAACTCTTTCCATTGTGTCGTATAATGGGGATGGATATTTTCCAATGTTCTTCGGATTCCTGGCAGGAAAACCCTGAGAAACCATGAAATCCTATTCCCTGGGCTGTTGCTGATGTTCTACTTAGACACCAATAAAATGTGCAGTGACTTTCTCTGACTGGTGGTACTACTCAAAGCTATCATATTTCAGAGCCATTAACAAGCTCACCTTCTGCATTTTGTTTGAGTATTAGTCACTTCGAGGGCTATGCTCAGATGTGACTTGGGCCCCAAAGATGAACCAAATGCCCAGCAGACATTATGGTATAAGAGCTAGAATTCTGATTTGATGTCTCAGAAAGGCTACATTTCAGCCCCATTTTTTCTTTTTTGATTTCTAAGTTATTGTTTTCTTTTTTCCTCTCCTCTTTCCTTCCTTTCTTGTTTCCTTCATTTCTTTCTTTCTTTTTTTTTCTTTTACACAAAGTAAACACAATCATGGTTCTACTGCTTTATTCTGAATCCTGCTCCATGTGAACAGGAAGTCAAATCCTGTAAGTAGCTGTGGGTTGGGTTCCAACTGGTTTTACCAAATAGTTTAAAGATTTGCCGAGGCTGACAGCTCGTCTTCCAAATCTTCATCATAGAATTTGCTACACAACAGCAAAAGTGACAAGTAAGCACAGGGCTGAGCAGCCAGGAACACTTGGACTTTCTGCATTTTCAATTATTTAGGCCAAAATGAATCACTTGCTTTCTTTTCTTTTTTCTTTTGGAAACCGTTTTACTTCCCATTTCCTCACTGGACACATAATTTTGATTTATCAACCCAGCAGTCCTGAGTAAAAGGAAGTTTTAAACAAAGCTGATGCCCTTGCCCTGAGTTGTTTTTTTCTTTTCCCAGAAATATCTTCAGAAAACACTTTGGCCTTCTTAAAAATGCAAATCAGCTTGTGCCTAGCAAGCCTCATGAGCAAACCTCATGACTCCCCAAGGCTTCTGAGTCCTCATTCAAGGACTTTGTCTTATAAATTCCACTGGAACTTTCTTCAACAGCAGTCCACTTTCAACTGGGATAAATCTGTCTTCCAATATTATGTCTTGTAAATCTCACTTTGCAGGGGTATTTCCAATCCAGCTACTGCATGCTTTCTTTATTGACTAGGAATGGATAAATCAGTTTTCCATTTCTCTTCATTCTCCATTGCTGATATTTTGATGTGGGAGCTGTTTAGAATTTTCTGATCATAGTACGTGATTTAAAAAACATCTCTTGACCTGAAAATTTTTAAGACACTGACAGTGTAATTTACATCTCTTTTTGCTACATTCTCAAAATGAATCTCTCTATTTTGAAATGGAAGGATGACTATTAAATGGGAAGTTTGCCTTGATGGCCTAAAAACATCACGTGCGTTTTCCCATACCCCAATGTTGCAATAGATTTATATTGTCAATAACAATTATTGGGTGCTTATTATGTTTGCATGTTTCAACTCAGTTAATGCTAACAATAATCTTTTGTGGTAAGTATCATAATTGTCTTCATTTTATAGTTGAGGAAACTTAGGCATAGAAAGTTAAATAACTTGGCCAGGCGCTGTGGCTCACGCCTGTAATCCCAGCACTTTGGGAGGCCGAGGTGGGTGGATCACAAGGTCAGGGGTTTAAGACCACCCTGACCAACATGGTGAAACCCTATCTCTACTAAAAAAATACAAAAATTAGCCAGGTGTGGTGGTGCATGCCTGTAATCCCAGCTACTCAGGAGTTTGAGGCAGGAGAATTGCTTGAACCCAGGAGGCGGAGATTGCAGTGAGCCAAGATTGTGCCACTGCACTCCAGCCTGGGTGACAGAGCGAGACTTTGTCTCAAAATAAAATAAAATAAAAAAGTTAAATAACTTGCTAAAGGTTACATGGTCTGTAAGTGGCAGAGGCTGAATATAAACCTGGGAAGCCTATCTCCAGCATCTCTGCTTTTAACCATTATGCTAAGCTGTCTCTCTAGATTTAAGTGTTCAACTGGGCAATCTCAATTCTATGTTTTTAAACATTATTTTTGCAATTATATAATGCTTTTAACTTTCTAGACCATTATCTCATTTTTCCTTAACAGTTAGGTAGCGATATTCTATTACATAGACTATAATATCTCCATTTTATAGATAAGGAAACTGAGGCTGGGAGAAGTTTAGTGACTTGTTCAAAGGCTAAATGGAAAAGTTGGTTTCTGAGCCCCAGTCTTCCGACTCCCAGTATGGTGCCTATAATTGGGCCTCAATATCCTCATCTGTGTGCAAAGTAGCTAAGAAATCCTCCAGTTCCCAAAAAATTGGTCTCTGTACTACTCTTATTTATTGAACACCTTCTCCAGACTGTAAACCCTATAATAACAAGGGCAGGACCTAACTCATTACCTCCTGTGACCCCCTTCACCTAGCACAGAGTAGGGGTTCAGTAAGCATTTGTTGCAAATATAAATGTGCCAGGTACAGTGCTAAGTACTGGGGTGCAAAGATGAATACTGGTAAGCCCTTATATTGCAAGTGAGGCACTCAAGAGGCCCCTTGCAGTTATGTAGGTTCTGCAAGCCCCACAGTCATTATGTGGACAATGGCTCCCACTGTGTTGAAGTCACCAAGAGATAATTGACCATGACGTGAGTTATGTGTCCCAAGTTGAATGGCGTCAGGGTCAATTACTTTATTTTAGAGGCCACAGCAAAGAGGCCCATTTGCAATGTGGTGCTCACATCATTAAAACAACATTTAGAAATTTCATTTTAATCTAAATGATGGGTTTCCAGTGCTGTGTAGCTATCAAAGTATAATAACCTGTGTGCTAAGCACACCTCCCCAGCTCTCAACACAATTTGGAGAACCCCAAGGAATATAGATGTGATTGATAGAAATGCCATGTCTGATCTGTTTAACCCAGTCTCCAGCCTAACAAACTTAAAGCAAGTTTTGTTTTGTTTTGTTTTTTTTCCCCAACACCTCCAAGAGATGAAAGAGTGACTTTTATGGTGCCAGCATTCAGGTTTGAAGCTTAGCTTATTTAGGAGTGCTAGATAAAATACAGGAGACCCAGTTAAATTGGAATCTCATATAAAAAACAAATTATTTTTCAAGTAATTATATACCATGCAATATTTGGGGGTACATTTGTACTTTTAAAAAGTGTTTGTTGCTTATCTGAAGTTGAAAGTTATCTGAGTACTCTGTATTTTTATTTGTTAGGTATGGAAATCTTAAGATTATTACAAAAATTAATAGAAGCGAATTAAAATCTTCTTTATGTGATTGACCTTGCCTATATGGAATTGAGTAAGATATGGAAGTCAAAGAAGAATGGAAGATGAGGTCTTCCATTAGGTCTATCTTTTAAGTCTGTCTTTTCAAGGACACAGACATATTGCCCCAGAGGTTGTCCCTGTCATTCTTGGATGCACCATAGTGAAAGGTCATTTATGGTATTTAAGCATAGTAGTTAAGAGGTGGGCCCTGGAAACATACTGCTGGGATTGAAATTCAGCCTCCATCAGTTACTAGCTGCGTGACCTTAAGCATGTTACTTTCATTTTGCCTCAGTTTCCTGATGTGTAAAATGGAGATATAAAAAGTACCTATCTCACAGGATTTTGTGAGGATTAAAAGAGTTACTATAGTGGCATTAATAAGCATTCAAGTAAATGTTTATTTCACTCCCACCAATATCATCATCATCATCATCATCATCATCATCATCATCATCATCATCATCATCATCATTACCATCATTCTCACTCCCACAGACAAATTGTTTTTTAACTAACTCTTCAACTGGCTTCAACTTTTCCTTTAAATGTCTCTATGTTTCCTCATTTTAAACATCTAATTGGTAAGGAATTGCTGATTATTCAATGGGTGGCTAGTTACAGAAGTTTGATCTGAAAGTCCTCACAGAAGTAAGTGATTATGTTGGGTCTACATGGTGCTAAAATAACCATGTGAAAAATGAAAAGTGCACTGAGAAATTCAGTAGAGATAGCTGTTTGGAACACCTTCAGTCTCCCAAAAGATGTTTTGGTTAAGGTTTAGTCTTTAGTGAAATAGGTTTCTGAAGCCAGACACAGCCCACAAGTAACTCAAGCATCTGTACATTACTAAGAATGGCTAATATATGGCTGGCGTATTTGTTCATGCCTTTAAATTCACACCTTCTGTTCAAATAAGCAGAGTCCAGTAGTAATTCTCACCGGAAGGCTGCAAAAGTGTGGGAAGGAATATCACTTTAAGGGTCTCCATTTATGATATAAGAAGCCATTGTAGCATGTTGTTAATTTTATGCACATGGTGGACTGTTGAAAAGCAAGAAGCACTTGTGGGGAGCCAGAAAAAGATCTCCCGAGATCGCTCTACTAGGTGATTGAGTGTCCATGCCTGGTGCTTTTTAGCAGTCAGGACTAGTTTGATATGCGAGCTACATGCTACACACTACTTTAACCTTTTGAATCAACTTAGTAGTTCCAGCTTTCTCATAATTCTTTAGTATACCTCATAAACCAGTTTTAAGATGCCAGAAGATTTTTATCCAATAAGGCTATATTGATACATAATGCAATATTTTTCAACTGCCTTGTGTAATGTTTTAAGGATTTCAACATCTTAATTTTTTAAAAAAATAAAATGAACCCCAAAAATATTTTACCGTATTCAGATTATACAACTCCGATATCTTGTGGCTAAGATGAACGATATTTTGATTAGCTTTTTTTAATGTCTTAAAATTGCTTTCTAATCATTCTTTTAGATGTGCCTCACAACAGTACATGAACCTCATTAGTACTTCTCTAGACTACCATTGTTTGATGCATTTAGTGAATGCAAACTTTTATGCAAATGTTGTTAAGGGACTAGCAGGTGCAATAACAAGAATGATGTTTACACAGTCTTTGCAGATATGACTGACTGAGGAATCACTCATATGTTGCATCATTAACTGCTAGAAATTAGGAAGTGAGAAGTGGTTTACAATTTCTGCATTTTATTTTAATATGTACTGAAACTGCTTTTCATAATTCCAAATACATCTTCTAACATTTTCTTTTAATGTAATATTCTTTAAAATCACACTCTAATACTGCCATGGACTTAATGTCTATGCCAAGAAAACAAAATATTTTTAAATATTAAAA
Organism: Pongo pygmaeus; assembly: GCF_028885625.2. NCBI lineage: Eukaryota > Metazoa > Chordata > Mammalia > Primates > Hominidae > Pongo > Pongo pygmaeus. Next base: position 28,219,790 of record NC_072373.2, read on the forward strand.
ACCAATGGAACAGGTCACAATACAGATCTGAGGCATTCCCCAATTACCTTGAACTACCTTTGCTGTTTGGAGAAATTGCCTGTGAGAAGCTTTCTTCAGCTATGGTCTGGTTTTGTTTTTATTTTTGAGGAAGACCTAAGCAGGTCTTTATGAAGGCACTCTAAACGTGTGGTCCTCATTCTCCCTCCTTGTCACTATTCATAAATCTATCTACCTGCCCCACTGACAATGCAGATTGACTTCTGTTTAGCCTTCTATTGCAATCTCTGGTTGTTAAAGAAAATTTTGACTAAAGCCAATAGTAAATTAACTTATGTCAATGTGTCAAGGTTTGCCTTTTTCACTAGGGTTCCAGTTCACCAATGGCATTATGATCCTTGGAGGGCTGGCAAACTGGCACTCAAAAGAAAAAAAAATCCTAATTTGTATACTTTGTTTATTTCCAGGGTGTGAATATTCCCAGCAAAGCCAATTTTAAGTTACAAATGATTTAACAACTGTCTGGCAAAACCCCTGAATATTCTCTTAAATCCATACAAACTAGCTGTAAAAAATCAGCAAAGACTTTTGTCAATAATGCTTCTACAGATAATCTGGGAAATTGTGAATTATTGATTTAACAGTGGATATCAGTTGACACTTGGTTCTTAAGCATAGCACAGACAATTTATTTTATTTTTATTTGTATAAATGTATGAGATACAGGTGTAATTTTGTTATAGGCATAGATTGTGTGGTAGTAAAGTTAGGGCCTTTGGGATATCTGTCATCCAAATAAGGTTTATTGTGCCCACTGAGTAGTTTCTCATCATACACTGTAGTAAGGAATTCCTGCTATATATGAGGTGATTTTTAGTTCTTTGGGAAATGCACAGATCCAACGATGGCTCCTGATTTCCAAAAACCCACAGCCCCTCAGGAAGCAGAGAATATATAAGAAGCTATAATAAAAATATGACCATGAGAAGTGCTATAATAAAAGCACAAACTTAAATAGGAAAGGAAGAAATACCATGTAAACATAGCAGAGGAAAATTATTCTAACAGTTTTTAGATTAAGTTCTAGCTGGTGAGTTATTAATTTTTAAATGAAAGTAGAGCATTTGTACATACTTTGAGTTAAAATAAGGAAAAATGAGGGTTTACAAATAGACATGAAACTTGTAACCAAATTTTTCAAAAGACGAGGTGGCATTCTTGCCCCAAACTGATTGATAAGCATAGTGAGACAAGTGTTCCTTTTTCTATTTCCAACATCAAAGTCATATTTTTTTCTTTCTTCCTGCAGTTAAGCTTAAAATGTCCTGCGACTAGATCAACATGCGGTTACGTTTCACCATCTCCAAATGTGGCAAAGAATTCCTATCCCAACCTCCCAAAATACCATCCCATAATAAACCAGTCCTGGATAGTACTAATTATTAAACATTAACATATGCAGGCACTGAAAAATGGTTTGTATTTATCATCACATTTAAATGTGAGAGATCCTACTTTTTCCACCCACTTCTCTTCCCTAAGCACCACTCCCTAAGAAATCTTCCTTTGTCAGATGAGTAGGTTGCGAAAATTTTTTCCCATTTTGTAGGTTGCCTGTTCACTCTGATGGTAGTTTCCTTTGCTGTGCAGAAGCTCTTTAGTTTAATTAGATCCCATTTGTCAATTTTGGCTTTTGTTGCCATTGCTTTTGGTGTTTTAGACATGAAGTCCTTGCCCATGCCTATGTCCTGAATGGTATTGCCTAGGTTTTCTTCTAGGGTTTTTATGGTTTTAGGTCTAACATTTAAGTCTTTCATCCATCTTGAATTGATTTTTGTATAAGGTGTAAGGAAGGGATCCAGTTTCAGCTTTCTACATATGGCTAGCCAGTTTTCCCAGCACCATTTATTAAACAGGGAATCCTTTCCCCATTTCTTGTTTTTGTCAGGTTTGTCAAAGATCAGATAGTTGTAGATATGTGGCATTATTTCTGACAGCTCTGTTCTGTTCCATTGATCTATATCTCTGTTTTGGTACCAGTACCATGCTGTTTTGGTTACTGTAGCCTTGTAGTATAGTCTAAAGTCAGGTAGCGTGATGCCTCCAGCTTTGTTCTTTTGGCTTAGGATTGACTTGGCGATGCGGGCTCTTTTTTGGTTCCATATGAACTTTAAAGTAGTTTTTTCCAATTCTGTGAAGAAAGTCATTGGTAACTTGATGGGGATGGCATTGAATCTGTAAATTACCTTGGGAAGGATGGCCATTTTCATGATATTGATTCTTCCTACCCATGAGCATGGAATGTTCTTCCATTTGTTTGTACAAAGGGCTAATATCCAGAATCTACAATGAACTCCAACAAATTTACAAGAAAAAAACAAACAACCCCATCAAAAAGTGGGCAAAGGACATGAACAGACACTTCTCAAAAGAAGACATTTATGCAGCCAAAAAACACATGAAAAAATGCTCACCATCACTGGCCATCAGAAAAATGCAAATCAAAACCACAATGAGATACCATCTCACACCAGTTAGAATGGCAATCATTAAAAAGTCAGGAAACAACAGGTGCTGGAGAGGATGTGGAGAAATAGGAACACTTTTACACTGTTGGTGGGACTGTAAACTAGTTTAACCCTTGTGGAAGTCAGTGTGGTGATTCCTCAGGGATCTAGAACTAGAAATTCCATTTGACCCAGCCATCCCATTACTGGGTATATACCCAAAGGACTATAAATCATGCTGCTATAAAGACACATGCACACGTATGTTTATTGCGGCATTATTCACAATAGCAAAGACTTGGAACCAACCCAAATGTCCAACAATGATAGACTGGATTAAGAAAATGTGGCACATATACACCATGGAATACTATGCAGCCATAAAAAATGATGAGTTCACGTCCTTTGTAGGGACATGGATGAAATTGGAAATCATCATTCTCAGCAAACTATCGCAAGAACAAAAAACCAAACACCGCATATTCTCACTCATAGGTGGGAATTGAACAATGAGAACACATGGACACAGGAAGGGGAACATCACACTTCGGGGACTGTTGTGGGGTGGGGGGAGGGGGGAGGGATAGCTTTGGGAGATATACCTAATGCTAGATGACGAGTTGGTGGGTGCAGCGCACCAGCATGGCACATGTATACATATGTAACTTACCTGCACGTTGCGCACATGTACCATAGAGCCTAAAGTATAATAATAATAATAATAATAAAAATAATAATAAAAAGAAAAAAAAATTTAATCTATTTCCGTTAAAAAAAAAAAAAAAGAAATCTTCCTCACAATATTATCCTATGGTCACTAGAAAAAGGAAAAGTGCCTCTTGCAATGACTGTGAGCTGAAGATGGCTTATAAAGAACAGGAAGAACCTGGGGACTCTCTGTAGTGCAGACCCCAGGAGAACAAAGACATCCCAGGAAGAGAAAGCCAAAGTATGTTCTGGAGATGGCATTAAGGGAACATGATAACATTTAGCCCAAGGGTGAAGGAAAAATTTGGTGCAGGGCCAGAGAAAAAAATGGAGTAAAGGAAAGAAAAATAAAATAAAAGGAAACCATACCCACATGAGGAGTTTTCATAGTGCAAAGCTGTGGGATCTAAGATGGAAACAACAGATAAGACACTTGGCAAAAATCTCTACCAAAACAAAACACCTGATAAGGAGATAAATGATGTAGGCATAAAGAAAACAAAAAGAGAAATAAAGAGCAAAGTGGAAGTGGGAGGATACAGATAAAACCAAATGGGGGATTACTAAATTGATCCATGAAAATTACAAATAAACACAAGCAAGTTTGACACAATGGAAAAAACCTCAGTAATAGCAGCAGATGTTTTCCCTCAAGAACCAAAGCAGATAGGAGACCCTAGAAGACATGGCACATAGGAGCATCCAGAGACTCTGTCTTCCTCGGGGCCATGCAGACACCAAGGACAGCAGCAATAACAGAACAGCCAACTCCCCACCCCCAATCATTCTCGCTCCAGGATCAAAGCTAGATTCTAGTCCAGTAGGAAAAGAGTGAAGTTCTTAACTGCCACTTTTTTCTTACAATGAAAGAGAGAACTCACCTAAACCTAACATCTTTTACCTCTGTTAGCTCACACAGGCCCACCACCAACACTGAAACAGTTGCTATTAAACCCATTATAGAAATGAGAAAACTAAAACTCAAAAGAGTTAAGTAGCTTGCCCCAAATTATTTGCAGTTGCGATTTGAACCCAGATCAACCTAAATCCAAAGCCCATAATCATTCCTCAATAACACACATCTCCCCCATCTGGTTTGTAATGACTTTTCAAAGCTATTTCTTGTTTGTTGCTTATTTTCACTACCCCAGGAGCCTTGTAGTGTCCTGCACAGGTACCATAATTCCTTTTCGAATAGTTGAGGAATGGAAGCTCAGTAAGTTACAGAACCTTGTCTGTGGTCAGTCCCAGCTTGAAGCAGGGGAAGGACTGCCACCACGATCTTCTCATTTCTAGGCCTAGCTCTTTCCAGGACAATATATCTCCCGTGTCATGACGAAGAAACTCAGTAGACAGCCATATACAGAGAACTCACCAAAACACAGCCAAACTGTACAATATTATTTACCCAAATTGAAAATTGCAAACATTTACAAAACGCACACCATATTTCTGGTAATGTGCTAGATAGAGTCCAATCTCCTGCCCAGTTTCATAGAGACTCCACTAATACCCAACATAAGGAGACCAATGCACTCTTTTACTTCTAAAATAATCCTTTTCTATAATCAGTGATGATTTTAGAAATGATCATCTTTCTAAATAAATATTAAACATTCTACTAGCATTCAAAAATCAGATTACTTTATGACTGTGTATTTCATTAAACGTGAAATCTCTTTCTTTCTTTTTCATCCCTACTGCCACTGCCCTTAGTTAGACCTTCCTTACTTCCCAGCCAGATCCCTCAGATGAACTCCTGAAGGTCTCCAAGCGTCATTATGCCCTGATCTATTACCCATAAAGCTCATGTGACAATCTTTTATAATACAAATGTGATAAAATCACTTCCCTGTGCAACACTCTCTTATGAAAAGTTGAATTCCTTAGTCAGGGAAAGGAGGTCCTTCAAGACCTCTGTGTCCTCATGTCGTCTCTTCATTTACACACTTTTTCTTCAGTCACATAGAACCGCAGTTTGCTAAATGAAAGTCATACTGTTTCTTGGTTCATTGAATTAATATACATGGTCTTTGCATGGGATGCCCCTCCCATCTTCTTCACCTGGCCAGCTCGCACTGATCTTTGAGACTTAGGGAGGGCACTGTTTCCTAGAGAAAAACTTGGAGGCACTTTGGGAGGCTGAGGTGAGAGGATTGCCTGAGCCCAGGAGTTCAAGATCAGCTTGGGCAACATAGCAAGACCCCATCTATGAGAAAAAACTAGGCGTGATGGTGAGTTCCTGTGGTCCCAGCTACTCAGAGGCTGAAGCAGGAGGATCATTTGAGCCCAAGAGTTCAAGGTTACAGTGAGCTATGATCATGCTTCTGCACTACAGCCTGGGCAACAGAGCAAGATCGTATCTCAAAAAAAAAAAAAAAAAAAAAAGGCCAGGCACGGTGGCTCACGCCTGTAATCCCAGCACTTTGGGAGGCCGAGGCAGGCAGATCACGAGGTCAGGAGATCAAGATCATCCTGGCTAACACGGTGAAACCCTATCTCTACTAAAAAATTAAAAAATAAAAAAATTAGCCGGGCATGGTGGCGGGCGCCTGTAGTCCCAGCTACTAGGGATGCTGAGGTAGGAGAATGGCGTGAACCCGGGAGGCGGAGCTTGCAGTGAGCCGAGATTGCGTCACTGCACTCCAGCCCGGGGAACAGAGCTAGACTCCGTCTCAAAAAAAAAAAAAAGAAAAGAAAAGAAAAAAGAAAGAAAGAAAAAGAAAGAAAGAAAATAAAATCCTGAAGGAACTCATATTTCAATCTGAGCCTCTGTGCTCCTCGGCACCCTGGACAGATATCTATTTTATCATAGTTCTTATATTTCTCTGATCTTCCATCATAAGCTTACCAGGCTGTCCCTTACAACTAGACCATGAGCTCCTTAAGGACCGAAATTGTTCTCTTTCTGTTGTTAAGGCAACTTCTCCAACAAGTTGACTACAAGCATATAACAGAGATTTTCCCAAATTTTTCACCAGGGAGGAAATTTTTCCAAAACTCCAATTCAGGTATGTCTCTCTTATAGAGAGGGGGGAAAAAGAACAATAAATATCTGATTATTTATTTAAAATAATATCTAGTTAGCTCCCAACTAATGGTCAGCTGGGAGAAAAAGCAATGCTGAAGTATCTTCTTGTTGTTGTTGTTGTTGAGACAGAGTCTCACTCTGTCGCCCAGGCTGGAGTGCAGTGGTACAATCTTAGCTCACCACAACCTCCGCCTCCCAGGTTCAAGCAATTCTCCTGCCTCAGCCTCCCAAGTAGCTGGGATTACAGATGGCTGCCACCATGCCAAGCTAATTTTTGTATTTTTAGTAGAGACAAGGTTTCACCATGTTGGCCAGGCTGGTCTCGAACTCCTGACTTCTGGTGATCCACCCGCCTCAGCCTCCCAAAGTGCTTGGATTACAGGCGTGAGCCACCACACCTAGCCTGAAGTATTTTTATCAGTTATACTGATAGTATCCCAAAAGAAGGTAACATATTACATCGTGCAAAACTTTCTGCCCCAGAGTTCTTTCTCAGTGCCCAGCGGGTTGGTTACATGAGTAGTCTACTCAATAAGTATTTGAATGAATGGAAGATGCATCTAAGTACTTAGTTATAAAAATTTCAGTATATTTAAAAGATAATGTTTACTATACCCTTTACAATGAAAATCTTGTGTTTTTAAAATATCTGATTTTAAGCTATGCAAATTACATGCTAATTGTCCACCTAGTGCATGAGGCACAATTACCTGCTCTGCCCTCTAGCAATATGAGTGACTCCTTGGTAATTGTTGATGCTAATTTAGGAAAGTAACCAGGATTCAAACTCTCCTTCCAATATATTTCCACATATTTTTAAATGAGATATAGCAACTGTGTGAAACTTATAAACACTCCCCAGGATTTGAAAGAAGCAATGGAAGAATAGAAGAAAATGGTAATGCCATTTTCTTGGTCCTACCATGATGAAATTTCACAGGTCCATGATTATTGGACACTATTTTTAAAACTACATTATAATATTTGACCTATGAGGATATGAATAGGGTGACCAAATAATATCTCATCAAAATCAGGAAGATTAAACAATTGTTTAAAGCCAGAGGTTATGAATTTTAATATGATTACTTGCTAAAAGCAATTGTACCATTATATCTTCTTCTCAAAGTTGGGATTTTCACTCATCCAAGCCACCTCCATTACTACAGTAAAGAGTAAAATACTTCTGCAAGCATCTTAATGATCATTAAGATCAGGGAGTCTCATCGTGGTGACTCCTAGTTAATAACCCATCAACTACCTATCAACTCATATTAAAATATCATATCAACAAAACAAATTTTTTTATGGTAGATGGAATAATGTTCCCCCCAAAGACATCGACACCTTAACCCCTAAATCTTGTGAATATATGATCTTATATGGCAAAAGGAACATTGCAAATGTGATTAAGTTAAGGACATTGAGATGAGGAGATCATCCTGCTTTATCAAGGTGGGCCCAATGTAATCACAAGTGTCCTAGCAGGAGGGAGGCAGGAGGATCAGGGTCAGAGAAGGACATGTGGCAATGAGAGCAGAGGTCAGAGAGAGAGGTTGAAGATGCTACACTGCTGGCTTTGAGAATGGAGGAAGGGGCCAAGAGCCAAGGAACATAGGCAGCCTTTAAAAGCTGAAAAAGACAAGGAAGCTTCTTCTCCTATGCAGCTCCAGAATGAGTCATCCCTGCTGACACCTTGACTTTAGCCTTGTGTGACTGATGTTGAACTCTTGACCATCAAAACCACAAAGTAACAAATTATTTGTTGTCTTGAGCCACTAAATTTGTGGTAACTTATTACAGCAGTAATAGAAAATTAATATATTAATTCCAAAATTGTTGCAAATTAGACAACATGCTCAGCACTGGGGACACTAAAATCAGTAAAATGTAGCCTGTGCTATCAATGTTTTTATTAGTTTCATTTGATGATTAGTATGTGTCAATCATCAAACCTCAAGAAATATACCATATGGCCTGAAATCAATAGAGGAAAACAAGGAAAATGCCCAGGGAGAAGAGCAGTTTTGACTTGATCGTAGAATTTAAATTCTTACATACAAATCTGTATAGATGAAAGCTTAAAAAGGATTATTATCAAATTGTATAACTGCCATGTTAAAGAATGGGAATGAAACATGAGTTTAAAACAACTAGCCATGGCTGGGCATAGTGGTTCACGCCTGTAATCCCAGCATTTTGGGAGGCCGAGGTGGGTAGATTGCTTGAGGTCAGGAGTTCAAGACAAGCCTGGCCAACATGGTGCAACCCTGTCTCTACTAAAATTATAAAAATTAGCCAGGTGTGGGTGGGGGCATGCGCCTGTAATTCCAGCTATTTGGGAGGCTGAGGCAGGAGAATAGCTTTAACCTGGGAGGTCAAGGTTGCAGTGAGCAGAGATGGTGCCATTGCACTCCAGCCTGGGAGACACAGTGAGACTCGTCACCAGCCAAATGACATTACTGTCTAATAATCCCAGTGATACTAAAACCAGAGGGATCCCTCCATATTGTATAGATCCGTCTATCAATGACTAGAATCTCATTTTGGTCCAAAGCCTTAAAACCCTTTTATCATCCTAAATTTGCCATCCACACCTGGTCATCTCTTCCAACCCACTCTTCATATGATAACCAGAGTGAAAACACAGATCTTAACCATTTCACTCCTACGTTCAAAACTCTCAAAAACTCTAAAGCACAATCTCTCTCTCTCCTATTTTCCCATAGCCCTCTATCTATACTTCAGTTTTGTGACTTAAAGATATTACAGTGTCTAAGCCACCTTTGTCTCCCCACTACCTAACGCAGTTCCTGGTACAAAGTGGATACAGTATATTAATAATGACATTTTTGCTTCAAAGTAACAGAAACCAAAATCAAACTCAATTAAGCAGAAAGCAAAAGGAATTTGACCTCCATACCTGAGAAGAGATCAGGCATGGCTTCTGAGACCCAAATGATATAATCAAGGCTTTTTCTCTCTACACCATTTGCCTCTTCTTTCTTCTGTATGTTGGTTTCTTTCTGCAGACAGGCACAATATTATAGAGAAGATGGCTATACATAACTCTAGATTTGTACCCTTCCAGCAGAAAGTGAACTTCTTTTTAGCAGCCTGGCCTTGCTTGAGTCACAGTCTCATCCTTGGTCAGCCTCCACAATTTTCCCCATCTGGATTATTACCCATTTCTGTGACTGGGGTGGGGAGTAGCTGTCACAAACACTGCTATAGGCCACTAAGACCACGTACAATTGGGGAGGGGAGTTTTCCAATACGTAATAGAAGTAGTGAGCAGACAGAAAAAACAAAATAACCATGAAATTCAACACATTTTTATTGATGGACAAATAAATCAATGCCTTAAGAGAGTGTTCCCACATATGCCCAGAAACCACATATTGTGGCCACGATGGAGAATTAGTATCACTGTATGTTTGAATTTGACAATTAACCTCAAAAAGTTTTACTTGGGACGATACTAAAAGAAAAGCTTTCCTCATGGGGAAATATCTGTTGAGAGCACTCTAAATAACAGCCTTTGTTAGGCAACACTGTGATGAGCTCATGCTTTCCTCAAGACAGCCAGCTGAACCTTATTCTAACTGGGAATATTGTGCTTAAAGGATCTCTCTTTAGTTGATTCTCTGAGCTCAAACTAATACCCTTTCCCTGGTTAGAAATTCTGTCTGTCTGTGAAGAGGTGACTAAGATTTGACCAAGCAATTCAAATCTAATCCAAATGCCTCTGAACATTTAATTCCAGCTGTCGGGGGATGGCGTGGGGGAAAGCATTTATAATACAGAAATGATAGGGTTCAGAGGCTGAATTTGGCAGGCTGCTCAGCCACCTCTAAATAGACCTTCCATATGAGGGTGTATGGTCACAGAGTTCACAGAGGTGTTAAGTACAAAAGCATTCCTGAAAAAAAAAGTTCTTTGGAATGCAACGCAGGTTTGAAAATTATACTTATTTGAAAACTGAGGGAAGCCTGAAAACAGAGACACTTGGAGCTGTCTTCCTTTGGCAAACACAGCAGCATCGTCTGTTCCCAGAGGACAAAATCCTGGCAGTGATGCCTTCATTTAGACTGTCTACGGGCCAGTCTAGTCCCCAGTGGCTTCCTGCAACCAGCAAGAGAAGGAAGGACACTCAGCAAAGGGATAAATGACAGGTTTCCTGGCTTACCAGTCTTGTCCTGCCCCGCAGCAATCAAAAGCTTATATGGTCAGAGGCAAAGTATATTTCCATAAAAGATTCCCCAAAGCCAGACATTTTCTAAAAATGATTTGCTCAAGATGATAGATTCTTGAAAGAAATTTTCAAGAATCTTGAAAGAAATTTTCCAGGCAATAGCTTCACAAGCTATCCATAGTACTTTATTCTCTCCATGAAGACCAATAATAAAAGTGAGGAATAAAAACCATCACAGAAAAAATCCACTTCAGTTTGTTTGTTTCCTGCTAAGTCAAATGTGAGTTTCTGCCTTCATCCAAGAACATCACAAACCACTATGCCTAAGGAGTAGGCCTCGTTGATGGTAGACCAGATTTCAAGCCTCAGCTCTGCCATGCATTAGCTCCAAGACCTTGGACAAGTTACATAAACTTTATAAGCCTCAGTTGCTTCACTTGTAAAATAGAGGTAATAAATCTATTTCACAACGTTGTGAATATTAAATTACATAATACAGGTAAAGTACTTAGCATAGTGTGTAGCATAGAAGAAAATAACCAATAAATGTTGTCTGTTATTATTTATTTTACTAAATATTAATGAGAGCTCCCCCATAAAAAGTGTGCAGATAATTTCAATCAGTTCAATGGCTTGTTCAGTTGATGGAAATTTGTGCTTATGATTGTGATTTTATGCTACATACACATATGCCAGTCACATTGTCTTCTGCTGAAGCTGTTCCTCAATCACAGAATGGAAACAAATATATCAGTCTTCTGACACTGGTCCACAAAAAGCACCAGTCTCACCAAGGCCTCCATGTTCTGACCCTCACCAAGGCAGAGCCCCTGGAACAAGTTGGAGAATCACTGTTAGGAAACAAAATAGATAGCCACTCTGCTTCTGGAGCAAGTAGTGACTCCAGTGGGAAAAGCCCCACACAAAGATTTTAAAACATTTTTAAAAGGCACTCACTGCCTTTTTAAAGGTCATGCGCAAGACTCCAGCAAGAGAGGAGTTAGAACTTCAGTTGTGGTAATCGCTACTAGCAGGGAATGAGAAGTATGTGTTTCCTTCAATAACCAATGCAGACCCTTTGGGGAATAATGCAAGCAGACAGGCAGAAAGGAAGGAAAGTAGAGGAAGGAGGTGGAAGAGAGAAGGAGCCTGTAGACTTTTAGCAGCAGTAGGACATAGCCTTGCTTTTTTAATATTGGGGGTAGAGTTGCAAGACCTCTGAAGCTAAAGGTGGTCCCCCTGTATCCCCCTGTGATCAACAACATGACATAGTTGGTATCTATAAAAGAGATTTTTCCTAGTTTTGTGGTCCGTGTTGGAGATAAGATCCAAGACTTGGGGCCGGGAGCGGTGGCTAGCACCTGTAATCCCAGCACTTTGGGAGGCCAAGGCTGGTGGATCACTTGATGTCAGGAGTTCAAGACCAGCTTGGCCTACATGGTGAAACCCCGTTTATACTAAAAATACAAAAAAACAGCTGGGTATAGTGGCACATGCTGGTAATCTCAGCTATTCGGAGGCTGAGACAGGAGAAACGCTCGAGCCTGGGAGGTGGAGGTTGCAGTGAGCCGAGATCACGCCACTGCACCACAGCCTGGATGATAGAGTGAGGCTCTAGCCACTACGCCCAGGCTAACATTCTTTCAACTGCATCCAATTTGCAAAACTTAGATCACCAAGAGTTCAAAAACTCTTTAAAAAGTTCCAAAAAAGTTTTTCTTATTCTCTTTTTCCTTAAGGATTTAGATTATGTGTAGATATTTTTCTGTGCTTTCTTGAAATATCTGTAAACCATATTAACAGTTAAACTTTCCTTTTTTTTACTTTAAAAATAAAATAAAATAAAATAAAATAAAATCCAAGACTTGGGTCTCATTGGTTTACTTGCTTAAATGTGCTGGTAAATATTACTTACATCTACCACAAATAGTGCTCTCCATCACTAACCTGAGACGTTTCCATGGAAATGTGGCTTCCTGGTTCTCTCTAATAAGGGAGAACCACCCCTGCCATACCAGTTGCTCCTCCCCCATAACTCTTCATACTTATTGCTACAAAAGTTGCCCTTTTCCTTCCCCTGAGACCTATGTCAGCTTCTCAGAAGCCCAGGAGAGCTCAGGAGCCAATCCAGGACCTACCTTTTGTGACTAGATCCAGGGATCCAAGGAGAGAGAGAAGGAGAATGGAAGAGCAACCCCAGCCATCACTTTTGTTCTCCTACTTATAACTTTTTCACCCACCATTGAAGTCTCCCAGTATCTCAGAAGACAATAAAGCTACAAGAGTCAAGACAGTACTGCCATAAAGATAGATAATAAACACCAATGACACAGAAATAAACCCTTAATTTATAGTCAATTAATTTTCTTTTCTTTTCTTCTCTTTTTCTTTCCTTCCTTCCTTCCTTCCTTCCTTCTTTCTTTCCTTCCTTCCCTTTCTTTTTGAGACAGTCTCACTCTGTCACCCAGGCTGGAGGGCAGTGGCATGATCTTGGCTCACTGCAATCTTCACCTCCAGGGTTCAAGTGATTCTTGTGCCTCAGCCTCCCGAGTAGCTGGGATTACAGGCGTGTGCCATCACACCTGGCTAATTTTTGTATTTTTAGTAGAGTTGGGGGTTTCGTTATTTTGACTAGGCTGGTCTCAAACTTCTGGCTGCAAGTGATCTGCCTGCCTCAGCCTCCAAAAATGTTGGGATTACAGGCATGAGCCACCGCAACCAGCCTATAGTTCATGGATTTTCAATAAAAGTGCCAAGGCAATTCAATGGAGTAAGGATAAACTATTCAACAACAGGGGCTGGAACAATTGAACCTGGGACTTTTGTTTGTTGCTATTGATGTTGGATAATTATTTAAGAACCATATCAGCTTATTATTTATTTTATTTATTCAAGTTTTCTTGTGACAATTTTTGGCGTTTCATATTTTCTAGGAATGTATTTCATCTAAAATTTTAAAGTAATCTCTTTCAAATCTTTCTTGTATCTGTAGTGATGTCACTCTTTCATTATGTGTCTTGTTTATTAGCTTCTTCTTTTATCTTCATTAATCTTATCAGAGGTCTACTTTGTTAATCTTCTCAAAGAATCAGCTTTTGGTTTTGTTAATCTCCTGTATTGTTCTTCTGTTGTTGATTGTCTTTGTCTACCTTTGTCTTCATCATTTCCAGCTTTATCTTTATCATTTCCTTCCTTCTTGTTTCTTTGGGCTTGTCACTGCTATTTTTCCCACTTCACGAGCTGAAGTTAGCTCATTTCTTTTAAAACTTTATTATTTCATGTTATTTTTGAAGCTATAAATTTTTTCTGCTTAACTGTATTCACAGATTTTAACATATGAATTATTTTGAAATATTTAGCTTTCAAATATATGAGACATATTTTAGTGACTTTTTTGTAATTTATGTTTAATTTTATTGCATTATGCTCAAAGAACTTTGTGAAATTGATTTATAGTTTATTCTTATAAATGTTCCATGTGTGCTTGAAAATGATGTGTATTCTCTGTTGGATACATAAGTGTATGCATATATATTTAGATATGTTAGCATGAGCTAATTTATTGTATTTTACTGTTCAGGTCTTGATCCTGCTGCTTATTTGTGTGTATGTATGTGTGTATGCTTGATTTATGGTTTCTTGAAGGGTGAGTATGAAATTTCCAGCCACACCTGTTGATTTATCTATTTCTTCCTAAAATTATTCTTATTGGTTTTTGATATTATTTACAGCTGTGTGATTAGGTGCATAACAGATTAAAATGGTTGTATCTTTTTATTCTATTGCTCCTTTACTGTATATGGCATCCTGCTTTGTCCCTATTAAAAATTTTTGGTTTTTCAATTTTATTTTATCAGCTATTAAGATGTCTACCCCAAATTTCTTTCAATTTATATTTTCCAAATATCTTTTTTTTTTTTTAACTTTCTATGTCCTTTATCTTAATTTATCTTTGAGACTCAACATATTGTTTCATTTCTTTAAAAATCTAATCTGTTTCTTTCAACAAAAGTGTTTAACTCATTATATTTAATGTAATTTTTTAAATTGCTATCTGGTCTTTCATTTTATATTTTTCATTTACTGCATGTTTTGCCTTCTTTTTCTCCTTCCTATTTTCTATTGAATAGACCAACTTATTTTCTCTTCTGGTTTAAAAGCTATGTGTTCTATTTTTGTTCTTATAGTGATAAGATATGTATCATTACTGGTCCTTATTTGTTTCTTAAACTTAGCAATATCTAGATGTGGTATTCAAAGTACTACATAACAATTGAAAACGTAACTGACACTGACCAACAGAAAATCAGAACGATCACTGGTTAGTATGCTTATGGGCATGGGCTTGGAAGACATCAGTGTTACAGGCTAAATGGTGTCCCCTCAAAATTCGTATGCTGAAGTTCTAACCCCTGTACCTCAGAATGTGACTATATTTGGAGATAGGGTCTATATAGATATTTTTAAGTTACAATAAGGTTGTTAGGATGAGTCCTGATCCAACATAACGGGTGTCTTTATAAAAAGAAATTAGGATACTGATCCATGTCTGTGAAGACATAGGAAAAAGACAGCTAACTACAAGTCAATGAGGGAGGCCTCAGGGAAAACCCACCTTGCCAAGACCTTGATCTGGATTTACGGCCTCCAGAATTGTGACAAAATAAACTTCTGTCATTTAAACTAGTCAGCCTGTGGTACTTTGTTATGGCAGCCCTAGCAAACAAATACAATCAGTCTGTCAAGATCTGGGTCTTCTCCCTAAAAAAGTGGTCTGACAGGTTCCGTGGTCCCTTAGTGTCCTATGATCCACATCCTACATCATGTTGATATTGTCTAGAATCCCAAAACACTTTCTCCTTCTCTCTTTCAGTATATCTCTTGCACACAAGCTCCTGAGTATATTTACTTCTAAACAGTACTTTCCCCAAAACATTTTCAATGTATCCTTTCATAAAATAAAATTTGAGAACTTCCATACCTGGGAATATTTTTATTATCCTTCACAATCAAATGGCAATTTTACTAGATGTAAAACTTTATGTTCAATGTTATTTTCTTTCAGTATTTTAAAAGTACTGCTTCACTGGCTTCTCACATCGTGTTGCTGTTAAGGAATCTGATACCAATCTCATTCTTGTTTATTTTAGGTGATCTTCACTTTCTGGAAGCTTGTAGAACTTTTTCTTTGTATTGATGTTCTTAGATATTATCATAATGTGTAGGATGAGTTTTCCTTTTCTTTTATGTTTGACAGTTCATTAGCCCTTTCAAACTGAAGTCTTCTGTCTTTTTTTTAAGTAGGAGTAATTATCTCTATTCTTTCTCCAGATTATTTCCTTCCATATATCTCCACTTTCCTTCTGAGTGTTCTAATACTAGATATTGGCACTTCTATCCGCCATGCCTGTTAGCTGTTTTAATTTCTCTATTTATTTTCTTTTTTATATACATTCCTGCTGCCTTCTGGAAGAATTTCTCGATTAACTGTTCTACTTCATTAATTTCTTTTTTTAGTTATATCTGTCCTCCTATATATTTTTCTTCCTTTTAAGCCATACTTTATTATTCCACTTGTTGTTATTGTTTTGTCTTACATTGCTAATATTTCCCATTATCAGCTTAAGTGTTTCTATCATATTTATTTTAAATTCTTAGTCCACTTTTAATATTTCTATTTCAGAGAATGCATGTACCCCTTAGATGTCTGGTCATTTTAGCCCAGAAGTCTTCCCGTGAGGATACCAGCTACCCTGCCCAGTTTAAATGAGTTAATAAAGAGAGAATGAGCCTCCATGTGGAAATCCCAGACATCACCAAACCACTGTGAATTACCCTGATTTGTAGGAACCCATCATGTAACTCTATTGCTTAGGTCTTGACCTTAAACCTTAAAGAGAGGATGCATTATGAGAAGGCAGCCTCCCTAGATTTTAATCCATGAGCCCTGTGGGTCTGAAGGGTAGGGGTAAGGCAAAAGGGTCCAGAAGCCCTTGTTTTCATTAACTCCTCCCTCAGCAATATTTATGCAGCCTCTCTGTGATCCTGGGTCACCTCTGCAGTGAAGAGGTGAGTGATGGCTGTCCTGAAGTAAAGCCAGAGAAGGACAAGAGCAGAATCCAAAAAGCTCCACTGCCACCTTGGGCCACCTTCTTCCCGTGGCTGAAACTGACACACGCAAGTGCAATTAGTCTTCTGTACCCTCAGGGGGTTCCCAAAGTCTGTTGGTTGGTTTTATTCATTCTTAGAATTCATGTTTCACTTCTGTTTATTTATTTTCTTTTCTCCAGGATTAATTTGAGAGAAGAGGGCATCATCCTTGTTGGAACCAGAAATCTTCCTACACAGGTTAGAGATAGACTTCCCACAGTTTATGAACGCATGTGAAATTGTTTGTTCACCTATAATAACATAGATAAAATTATTAAGTTAAATAATGATTATATTCCAATCCCCCCCATACAAATTCCAAATGTCCTCATATTGTGTCTTCTCTTCTATTCAAAAATCAGTCGCTAAAAGCGTGTGCCCTTTAAGAGGCCTGCCCTGTCAGCCTGTGTCATTCATTCACTGCCTCCCTGTCGGGAGTGCCACTCACCATGTTCCTGACAGGATTTTGACAGGGTCTAGGATGTCAGACATGCTTATTAGCATTCACTTTTCTCATTAGACTGTTAAGGACTTGCTAATTAAAATGACTTCTTACAATCTTTTAGTTATAATTAGTCACCAGCATAAAGTTGTCCACATTGTTTCTGCCATGGCATAATTTTCCTCTCAGATCCATTTCAAACTGTCATTTCCTTAGTACTCAGCCTCAGGCATCCTCAGTATTGGCCATGCTCACTTAACACAACTTGATTCCCTCAGTTCATACCCCATTAGCTGAATTCCTTCACAGGCACACTCCCTCTCAATTAGCTTTGGAATGTTGTATAGAGGAAACAGCATTACACCAAAGGGTCAAGTTCTAATCTGTGTTCTTCCAGAAACTGGATGTATGACAATAGCAAAATCATTTCATCTTCCTCAGTTTTTTATAATCTACAAAATGGGGTTAAAGTTGGAAAAGATGGAAATAAATTATTGCAACTGTTCCGAACTCTAAACCTCTATGATTTAGTTTAAGGTTATCTATGCTCTACTTAAGCTTAGGAAATATGCACATATTTCTAGAGACCTAGTTCAACTTACTAGAGAAAGTTTATATTACTCCATTCTCATGCTGCTAATAAAGACATATCTGAGACTGGGTAATTTATAAAGGAAAGAGGTTTAATTGACTCAAGAGTTCAGCATGTCTGGGATGGCCTCACAATCATGGCAGAAGGTGAAGAAAGAGCAAGGCATGTCTTACATGGCAATAGGCAGGAGAGCGTGTGTAAGGGGACTGCCCTTTATAAAACCATCAGATCTCATGAGACTTACTCACTATCATGAGAACACCATGAGGAAAACCCCATCCCCATCCCCATGATTCAATTTCCTGCCACCAGCTCCCTCCCATGACACTTAGGGATTTTGAGAGCTACAATTAAAGGTGAGATTTGGGTGGGGACACAGCCAAACGATATCAAAGCTTCAGTAGCTTTCTAAAGACTACTTCTAGCTGTCCTTTTTCCCCTCATACAATTCAGTGCATCTCACTTCTAGAAGAGTAGTATAGATAGATATCCTACTCATACTTTATTCCCATCAGCCCAAATCATAAACTTACAAAATTTATCAAAGACTTACTCAGTCCTCAAATAAATAGTAAGTTCAATATTAGAGTTTTTATTATCATAACTTAGCAGTCCACTGGCTCTAACTTATGAGCAGAGACCACCATTAACAACATTACTATGGCTGAGCTTCCAGCATCATCCAGACCACCATCTCTGGTCAGTCTGAAATCTTAGGAAATACCATTTATTAATGTCTTCATTTAACCTTGACCACTGAAACAGAAATCCACATGCACTAGAGGCCCAGTCCCCACCAGTGCATAGTATACCCATGTAACAAATATGCACATGTACCTCCAAATCTAAAACAAATAAAATTTTAAAAATAAAAAAATTAAAAAGAAATCAGAATAAGACTATTCTGATTTCTTTCTTGCTTGAAAATGTTCTTGGAAAAGCATTGAATTATTTTGAAGCTTCTTAAAGAAGCTGAACATGGTAGCGCAACAAGCCTGTAGTCCCAGCTACTTGGGAGGCTGAGGCAAGAGGATCACTTGAGCTCAGGAGTTTGAGGCTCCAATGAGCTATGATTGCACCACTGCACTCCAGCCTGGGAAACAAGGCAAGTGCTTGTCTCTAAGAAAATTTGGACCTAGTGTAAATGTGGGGCAAAGGATGACATTGGTTCCTATTTTAGTAAAGGCAATTGCCTGTTTCGAAAATGGCTGAGCCAAACTACTATGCAAAGTTCATTCTGCCAGGTTCTTAGCACAAAGCAACTACTACTGGAAATAATGTGTTTTTCAGCAGCATAATGCTTATAGCTTCTGGACACTTCAGAGAAAATTTCCTCAGCTCTCAGGAATGATTGGATTCATGATAGCATTGGTCCAGTACATACATCAAAGTAAAACAGGGAAGTCCCAGCCAGGCAGTCCCAAAGCAACACTCAGCTTCTCTTTGGAGTCTTTATTCCCAAGAAGTTCTTCAGGCCAGCTCCTGGAATTCCAATACCAAAGAGTGCTCCAAAGCCCTGTTCTTTGTGTTATACTCTCTATGAGCTTACAAAAATTAATAACTCCCTTGTGACTTTATTAGACAAAATGCACACAGTCTTTATAGTATTTGGACTCTCATTCTGATTACTGTAATTGGTAAACTCCAGAATTGCCTTATCTTTGCTAAACATATCCTCCCCACATATGACTATGTATGGCTACACACTGTAGACATTTTTGTATAGGTCAAGGTGTCAGCAAACTTTTCCTATAAAGCACCAGATCTTTTGCATGTTGTGGGTTATACGGTCTCTGTCACAACCACTCAACTCTGCCGTTGTAGCCCAGAGGCAATTATAGACAATGCATCAGTGAATGGACATGACTGTGCTCCAATAAAACTACAAAGTAGATGGTGAACTAGGTTTAGCCCATCATCCAAGTTTGCTGTGCCTTTGTCGAAGCAGCCTTAATAATCAGCTCAAATAATTTTGTACCTGCTCTAAAAATAAATTGAGTTTTTAATTTAGCAAAGTATTGAAGTTTCTCTAACGATGGAGACTGTTTTGTACTTTTATTCTGACATTAAGTAGATAAGCAGAAACATAGTACAGATTTAGACTTTCTCCTAATTGGAAATTTAAACACAATTTGGCTGAAATACAATAATAACTAGAATTTATCTAAGGCATAATAATTTATAAAGCTCTTTGACATACTTTGTTTAATCGAGTCATCACAACACTATTAAATAAGTATAATTTTTTCTTTGCTTTTTGTAGTGTAGGAAACTACATAAAACTAAGTTGAATGGTTCACTTAGAAACAGCAGAGATTTGAACCCAGATCTGATGTCAAAACCATACCAACTTCACTGTTCCAAAACTAAATACAAATAGCAAAATTAGCAGTCATTCTTTGAACAATTGGTCAATAAGTTCTGAATCCAAGTGAAAATTCTAGTTAGTCAACATTTCTTCATTTCATGGCAACAACGTTGCCATGAAAAACTACAAATCAGTATGTTATTGTGTATATACAATATTCAGTACACAAAGCACTCTCCTGGTAGACATCTGATAATGCAATTCAAATTTTTAAATAAGGTTGATTCTAATAGTCTATTTAGTAGGCCTTTCCTGCTCCTTAGTGATGATCAATTTCATTTTCTAAGTATTAAATAACTATATTCTAAGAATCCACTTTATGAGTTTTTGTTTAGAAGAAATTTCAGACATATTTGTCTGTAGTTTCTGCATTACAGATTGATGTGTTTTGGCATATCTCCAGGTCTTCACAGTAAGTTGACAATTATTGAAATGATTCTTTTATTATACCTTCTAACTTTTCCAGTACATGATATTGAACAGGGTCTAGGCTTAGGAACCCATTGAAAGCAGCTAAATGCTCTCATAATAGTTTCTCTGTAAACTTTGAGTCACAATTCAATCTTAAGCAAGTAAATACCAAATTATATCATTTAAAGACTGTCTCCATGAAGAAAAAAAGGTAAGAGAAAAAAATTCAAATGTTTCTGCCTTTTCTGCTTCGGCTAACTTTATGCCACCATCTCCAAGTAAAAACGTCCTTCCTTTATTGTTCTTATTACTATAAAGATAAATATTTAACAATTCTTATCATAAAGATAACTGTTTCTATGGTTTCAGAATTTTTTTTAAACCTCAGCACATTCATCATCCTTGTTACCCATATCTCATTTTTATTGGCTGTACAACTTTTATCTATTCACCCTAAGATTTATAATTCTGCCCATATCTTTTAAAAATATGCTATATATTAATAACTCTAAGGACAAAGGAGGAAAAGTTTATTTTTTTCCTCAATAACCATTGTATTTTTCATTTAAAAATCAAATACCATTGTTTTTCAGGTCCCCGCCTGTGTAATCCTATAACACAATGGTGGTGTGTTTCAACAGAAATGTGACCTTGTGTGAAATCCCTAAACCTCTGAGTCTTGTCTTATTGGAGTCCTTCCCAAATCAGACCCCAAGGATTTTGGTGCATGTAGCTTATTTGTGGTGGTGATGATAGTGGTGATGCAATTTGAGAAAACACTATCAGCCAGTGGAGAGTGGGGCAGGGAAGGGAGTGTTGGCGAACATTGTATTCCTCAGGACAGCTGTTGATTAATCCATCCCCAAACCACACCCACAACTCTCTGAGACACTATGCAGGACACAGCTCAAGGTTGTCCCACCACGTCAGGGAAAAAGCTGGGAATTTACCCACCTACTCCTGTTCAGCATTAATGGGGGTAGCTCTTGAGGTGTTATCTCTCCAGCATTTTTGGCCTGCCCCAAGGTCAAAGGGCACCCTTATGCAGACAGACCCAGGAAGCTGGCCAAATGCAGGAGAAGCATCTGCTGGCAACTTCCCACATGAGATAAAGGTATATGGGCTGGGCACACACAGTGCTTGCTACACTAAGTCTTCTTACTTTTAGATGAGGATAAAAATATTTGCCTCAATTACTTCATGGGATGGATGAAAAGATTAATCACTACTAATATTTATGTACTGCTTTAGAATTCACAAAATATCTTCACAGGCATTTTAAAATGCATTCCGGCTGGGCGCAGTGGCTCATGCCTGTGACCCCAACACTTTGGGAGGCCAAGGCAGGCGGATCACCTGAGGTCAGGAGTTCAAAACCAGCTTGGCCAACATGACAAAACCCCATCTCTACTAAAAGTACAATAATTAGCCGGGCGTGGTGGTGGGTGCCTATAATTCCAGCTACTCAGGAGGCAGAGGCAGGAGAATTGCTTGAACCCGGGAGGCAGAGGTTGCAGTGAGCCAAGATTACACCGCTGCACTCCAGCCTGGGCAACAAAAGTGAGACTCTATCTCAAACAACAACAACAACAACAACAAAAAGAAAACCCCATTCCTCACACAAGAATGGTATACCTATCTATAATGACAGTCTCCATTTAACACATGAAAATCTGAGGCTCAGAAAGATTAAATCATTTGCTTCCTATCACAGAACTGACAATTAGCAAAGGCGGAATTTGAACCAAGTATCCTAACTATCACTCCCAGGCTTTTTCCACCATGGTATGTGTGCATGTGCTCTTTCAAGTACAAAGCATTCTATGTATGTAAGGCATAGTTACTCCTCGAGAGGGGTCACATTAACAAAACAAATGCATAAACAAAAATTTTTCCTATTTATCAACTGTGTGTGTGTGTGTATATAATTTTAAAAATATATCAATTAGTGCTGGGTGCTGTGGCTCACGCCTGTAATCCCAGCACTTTGGGAGGCCAAGATGGCTGGACTGCCTGAGGCCAGAAGTTCGAGACCAGCCTGGCCAACATGGTGAAACCACATCTCTACTGAAAACACAAAAAATTAGCTGGACGTGGTGGTGGGCTCCTGTAATCCCAGCTACTCGGGAGGCTGAGGCAGGAGAATTGTTTGAACCCAGGAGGCGGAGATTGCAGTGAGCCGAGACCTTGCCACTGCACTCCAGCCTGGGCAATAACAGCAAAACTCCATTTCAAAAAAAATTACATATATATTTATAAATATATGTAATTATATATATTTATATATAATTTACTATATATATATATATAGTAAAATGCATACAGAGAGGAGTGCTTTCTGACTCTTAACCCTGGTGTGGCCATCTGTACATTCGTGTGCATCCATGTGACCAGCTGCTTTGGGATCCACTTCATTTCGTTGAGGATGGAGCAGAATAGAACTAAGTCCACCAAAGCACAAGCAGGGTCAAAGTGAACAACCAAATGAAAGAAGTGTTTATGGGGAGATTGAGAACTTTCCCACTGGGGTAGACTCAATGCATACAATCCTTTTCTCAATGGAGCTAACAAGAGAAAATTAAATTATTCCTCAGCCTGAATATATTCTTGGCCACCCACAAACTGAACTGAGTGAAAGGCTGACCTACCTTGACTTCTGGCCAAGGCACTTCATTCACTAGAAGAGGGTCAAAAAGCTGCTCTTATGAAGCAAAGACCCGGGAGTAAGGTAGAAAACATGAACCCACTGTATTTACTAAGTAAAATGTTTTTTTCATCTTGTTTACATTACTGACTTGTTCTAAAACTATTTTTGTTCCTGCAAGCAGACAGGCACTTTGGGGTTTTTCTCTGAATAGTATTGGCCCATTTACTTTTTACCCTGTACGTTTATTTCCCTTCATTTATTAGATTTCTTTAAACACGCCCACTGCCCACAGGCCTCTGGGCACGAGCTCAAAATTAAATGCTACAATTACATGAAATGCAATGGCCAAAGAATATAATTTCACATAAGAGAAGGGTGGATGGGTGGGTTGGAAGTGGAAGGAGTTCATCAGGGAAGCCAATGCCAAACCAGAAAGGTACATCTTGTACGACACCCTGTAGGCACTAGGCATGAGGAATTATATGCTGGACTCAGTACACTAGCAAAACTGTTAAAAACCTGAGGTTGGATTTAAATTTAGATGCCAGCAATTTAAAGTGGAGTATAAAGCTGGCCAGAAAACTATCCCTCTCCCCTATCAGTGGCTATATATCTATGTTCGAGAAAGCCAAAATGGAGTCCTGAAGAGAAAGCCACTAGACTCCTTACATAAAGACAGGGCTGATGTGTGCAAAATGGGGAAGAAGGACTGGTTACAATAACAATTAATATTTATCCAGTGCTTACTTTATGCCAAGCACTACTGTAACTAACAGATATATACACAGAGAGATACATTTATCTAATCCATATAAGCACACTTCAAGGGGCAGTAGCACAATCTGAGGAGACAAGTATCAGGATAAAATTCAGATATAATATAGCCACAGGAATTATCAGAGACGGAATTTTTTTTATATAGATTTACGGAGTACAGGCATAGATTTGTTACGTGGATATATTGCATAGTGGAGAAGTTTGAGTTTTTAGTGTAACCATTAGCCAAATAGTGTACATTTTACCTGTTAGGTATTTTCTCGTCCCTCACCACCCTCCTGCCTTTCTAGGTCTCCGTGGAATACCACTCAAGCATAAAAAAGAATAAAATCATGTCTTTTATAGCACCATGGATGGAACTGAAGGTCATTATCAAAAGTGAAATAACACAAAAACAGAAAGTCAAATACCACATGTTCTCCTTTATAAGTGGGAGCTAAATAATGTGTACACATAGACACACAGAGTGGAATAGAAAAGAATTTAAAATACCTATGATTAATATGTTAAAGGCTTTATTGCAAAATGTACACAATGTGCAAAAACAAACACAATCAAGAAATCAAGTAACATAAGCAGAGAGATAAAAATTCTAATGAATCAAAAGAAAATGGTAGAAATTCTGTCCCTCATTAATTGGGGGTGGCTCCTGAGATGTTTGCTCATTTTTTTCTTTTTTTTTTTGATGTAACAGAAATAAATAATGCCTTTGATAGGCTTATCAGAAGACTGGACATGGCCAAGAAAAGAAAAAACAAAAACAAAACACCACTGAGCTTGAAGACATGTCAGTAGAAGTTTCCCAAAGCAAAATGTAAAGAGAAAAAAGATGGGAGGTGGTTGTCAGATGCTAGTGGGAGGGACTCCATTACCTTAGGAGCTGGAGTGGTCTGGGCCTCTAGGAGTGGTGGGCCAGAGGCACCTCTCCTGCAACCTCTCAGTGTCTGGCGGGGTTCGGCCCAAGGTGGATTGACACAGCCTTTGGTGGATTTTAAACAACCTGAACATTAAGCAATACACCTTCCTCAAATCTTTGGGAATTTCAGCATGACTGACACTTCCAAAGCTGTTCCAACTTTTGAAGAGATGTTTGCTAGTAGATTCACAGAAGGTGACAGGGAGTATCAGCAATACCTGAAATGCCCTCCTGAGTCCCCTCTAATTGTTGAGGAATGGAATAGCAGAGCTGCTGGGAACCAAAGAAATAGAGACCATCAGTCTCAAGATAACAGACAGTTCAGAGACAGGGATAGCAGCCAGGGATGGCCAAGTGACAATTGATCCAATCAGTGGCATGGAAGATTCTGGGGGTAACATTACCCATAACACAGACAAGAACCTTATTATCCCCACCAATATTGACACTATGGTTACAACCAGCAGCCTCCTTACAGTTACTACTGATAGAAATGTCAGCAGCTTTTAGTAAAACCATTTACTTTGCTACCGTGACAAAAATTTGGGTGTCTTCTGTTGGTCATAGCCTTACATCTGATTTTAGAGACTAGATTATTGATATTTAATAATTGTTACAATTATTTAATTTAAATTGATATTTAAATTGTTATTTAAGACTATGGTACTGTGTGATTCCTTATTCTATAGATAGGAGGTAGCTCCACATTTATTTTGGTCTCTTTTTACAAGGAAACCCATAATAAAGCTGTAAAATAAGGAAGGGACAGAAAAAGAATGGGGAAAAAAAGAAAATATCAGAAAACAAAATATCAAAAAAAATCAAAACTGTGATAATCTCAAAGGTATAATAGATACATAATTAGAATACAAGAAGAGGAAGAAAGAGAAAACAGAGAAAAATATTTGCTATAATAATGACAGAGAATTTTTCAAAATTAATGAGAACACCAAACCATAGTTCCAGGAGACTGGGAGAACACCATGCAGAATAAACACCAAAAAAACACCATGTAGACATATTATTTTTAAACTTCAGAAAAACAAAAGCAAAGAAAAATATTAAAAGAAGCCAGAAAAAAGAGCACCTGACCAAGAACAAGAATTACAGTGGACTTCTTATCAGAAACCATGCAAGCAAGAAGAGAGTGGAGTGAGGTACTTACATGTTGAAAAACAAAAATCACCCATTGAGATTTCTATACCCAGTGAACTTGTCCTTCAAAAAGGAAAAAGAAAGACTTTCTTAAACAAACAAATCCAACTCAAATCCAGCAGTGGGCCCTGCAAGAAATGTTAAAAGTTCTTCAGGGAGAAGAAAAATGATATAGATCAGAAACTCAGGTTTACAAAAAGAAAAGAACCTTGAGGAAGAGTGAATAAATGTAAAATAGTCTTCAGTTTTTCTTATTCTTAATTGATCTAAAAGGTAACTCTTTGTTTAGAGTAATAATAGTAATAAAGTTTTGAGTGATTGTAGCATATGGGTAATTTTAATTAGTGAAAGCAACATTGTAAGAAATAGGAGGAAAAAATAGGAACTACATTGTTTTAAGGTATCTGCACTACAGGTGAAGTGGCGTATGATCTTATATTAGTTGTAAATATATATTGCAAACTCTAGTGGACGAAAAGAAATTTAAAGAGAAGAATAACAGTTATACTAAGAGAGGGGAGAAAATAGAATTATACGAAATACTCAATTAAGACAAGAGAAGGTAGAAAGAGAAGGCGTGAGAGGTTGAATTTTGCCTTCCCCCACCCCGCCAAAGTCATATGTAAAAGTTCTCAGAACCTCAGAATGTGACTGTATTTGGAGATACGGCCTTTAACGAGATAATAACATAAAATGAGGTCCTTAGCATGGGTCCTAACCCAATATGATTGGTGTCCTTTTAAGAAGAAGAGACCAAGACAAAAATCATACACAGAGAGAAGACCACATGAGGACACAGCAAGAAAGCAATGATTTGCAAGCCAAGGAGAGAGGTCTCACAAGAAACCAACCCTGCCAACATCTTGATCTTGGACTTCTAGCATCCAGAGCTGTAAGAAAATAAATTTATGTCATTTAAGACATCCAGTCTGTGGTATTTTCTTATGGCAGCCCTAACAAACTAATAGAGGGGAAGAAAGAAAAGAAACAACGAATAAGTGCCATGATTGCAAAACAGCTGCA
This sequence comes from Pongo pygmaeus, assembly GCF_028885625.2. Classification (NCBI taxonomy): domain Eukaryota; kingdom Metazoa; phylum Chordata; class Mammalia; order Primates; family Hominidae; genus Pongo; species Pongo pygmaeus. The sequence continues at coordinate 28,246,691 of NC_072373.2, forward strand.
AACATGGTAGATAATTAATCCAACTTTATCAATAATCATATTAAATGTGAATGATCTAAATAAACCAATTTTAAATATAGAGATTGTTGGAGAGGATTTTTTTAAAGGGTCCAACTATATGTTCTCTAGAAGAAACCCACTTTAAAAACACGAAAAGATTAAAAGTAAAGGAGTAGAGAAAAAACTATCATGTTAACATCAACCAAAAGAAAGCTGGAGTAGCTGTATTAATTTTAGACAAAATAGAGTTCTGAGCAAAAAAAAAAAAAAAAATTATCAGAGATAAAGATGGGCATTACCTAATGATAAAGGAGTCAATTCTCTAATAAGACATAACAACTATTAATATCCCTAACAACATCCCTAACATCCCTAACAAAATACGTGAAGCAAAAACTGCTAAAACTACAATGAGATATAGAGAAATAGACTATTATAGTTAGAGAGTTCAACATCCCTGTTTCAGCAACTGATAGAACAAGCAGGTAGAAAATCAGTAAAAACAAACAAAAAGCAAAACAACAGCAACAAAAAATTGGCCTGAATAGCACTGGCAATCAACTTGATCTAGTTGACTCTTATAAAATACTACATCCACCAATGACAGAATACACATGCTTCTCAAGTTCACATGACACACTCACCAAGACAGGCAATATTCTATGCCATAAGCCACACTACCAAATTTAAAAGAATAGATATCTCACAATGTCTGTTCTCAGATCACAGTGGAATTAAACTAGAAGTCAGCAACGGAAAGATAGCTGGAAAATCCCAAGATATTTGACGATTAAACAACATACTTCGAAATAACATGTGTAGAAGAAGAAATCTCAGGATAATTTTAAAATATTTTAACTAAATGAGAATGAAAACTTACTAAATTTGTGGGAGGCAGCAAAAGCAATGTATAGAGGGAAATGCATAGCATTAAATGAATGTATTAAAAAGAAGAGAGATGGAAATTCAATAACTTAGACTTCCATATAAGGAAATTAGAGAAAGAAGAACAATATAAGCCTAAAGTAAAAAGAAGACAAGAAATAATATAATTAAAGCAGAAATAAGTAACAATGAAAACAAGAAAACCATAGAGATAATCAAATAAACCAAAAGCTGGTTCTTTGGAAAGATTAATAAAATTGATGAACCTTCAGAGAGTCTAACAAAGAAAAAAAAGAGAAGACACAAATGGCCAATTTCAGAAAAGAAAGAGGAGTCATCACAATGATTTCATGAATGTTACAAAGATTATAAAGAAATGCTATGTGCAATTACATGCTCACAACAAAGACCAATTCCTTGAAAGAAACAAATTTATCAACTCACACTAGGAAAAACAGACCATCTGAATAAGTCTATAACTATTAAAGAAACTAAATCAAGAATTAGTAAATTTCTAAAAATGTAATCACCAGACCCAGATAACTTCACTGGTGAATTATACCAAATATTTAAAAAGTAAATTATGTCAGTATTTCACAATCTCTTCCAAAAATGGAAGCAAAAGGAACACTTCATAACTCATCCTATGAGGTCTGCTTTACCCTAATACTAAAACCAGATAAAGCCATTACAAGAAATGAAAACTGCAGAACAATATCTATAATGACCATAGATGCAAAAATTCTCATAGCATATTAGCAAACTAAATACAACAATGTGTAAGAAATATTATACATTACAACGAAGTGGGATTTATTCTAGGTGTGCAAGAAGGATTAAACATTCAAAATCAATTAATACAATCCACATCAACATGATACAGAAGAAAATCTAATGATCATATCAATTGATGCAGAAAAAGTATTTGACAAAATTCAACATCCGTTTATGATAAAAACTCTCAATAAACTAGGAATACACAAGAACTTGTTAAACGCAATAAAGAACAGCTACAAAAAAAAAACTATATGTAACATTTTACTTAATATAGAGAAACTAGATGCTTTCTCTCTAAAATTGGGAACTAGGCAAGGATATCCCCTCTTACCACTCCTATTCAACTTTGTAATGAAGCCCCTAGAGAGTGAAAAAAGATTTTAAAAGGAAATAAATTGTATACAGATTGGGAAGGAAAGAATAAAACTGTCCTTGTTCACAGGAAACATAATTTTCTATGCAGAAATTGCCTCCCAAGAATCATTTTAAAACTACCAGAACTAATAAACAGTTATAGGTCATAGTACAAAAGGTTAATATATAAAATTTAATTGCTTTCCTACCTAGCAGCAATGAATAATTGCAAATTGGAATTAGCAATACAACACAATTTACAATTACACCAAAAATAAGAAATACTCAGGTATAAACCTAAGAAAAAATATGTAAAAGGTATATGTGAGGAAAACCACAAAACACTGACCAGAGAAATTGAAGAAGAGTTAAATAGAGAGATAATTTATATTAATGAATTAAATTTAAAAAAATTTAATTGCAAATTCTATTTTAGATTCAGGGGTACATGTGCCGGTTTGTTACATGGGTATATATTGCATAATGCTGAGGTTTGGGGTACTAGTGATCCCGTCATGCAGGTAGTGAGCCTAGGACCCAATAGACAGTTTTTCAGCCCTTTCCCTCCTCCTCCTTCCTTCCCACCTCTAGTAGTCCCCAGTGACTGTTGCTCTCATCTTTACGTCCATGTGTAACCAATGTTTAGCTCCCACTTAGAAGTGAGAACATGCAGTATTTGGTTTTCTGTTACTGAGTTAATTTGCTTAGGATAATGACTTCCAGCTGCATCTATGTTGGACAAAGGACATAATTTTATTATTTTTATGGCTGCATAGTATTCCATGTTGTATATGTACCAAATTTTCTTTCTTTAATGCACTGTTAATGGGCACCTAGGTTGATTCCATGTTTTTGCTACTGTGAATACTGCTGCAATGAACATACGAATAGATGTGTCTTTTTGGTAGAACGATTTATTTTCCTTTGGGGATATACCCAGAAATGGGATTCCTGGGGTCAAATGGTAGCTCTGTTTTGAATTTTTTAAGAAATCTCCAAACTGCTTTTCACAGTGGCTGAAATAATTTATATTTCCACTATCAGTGTATAAATGTTCCCTTTTCTATGCAGCCTCGCCAATATCTGTGGGTTTTTTTATTTTTTAATAACCATTCTGATTGGTGTAAAATGATACCATGTTGTCATTTTGATTTGCATTTCTCTGATGATTAGTGATGTTGAGTGTTTTTTCATATGTTTTATGGCCACTTGGATGTCTTCTTTTGAGAAGTGTCTGTAGAAGTTTTATATCCTGCGACTTTACTTTCCTATCCTTTGCCTGCTTCTTAATGAAATTGTTTGTTTTTTGCTTGTTCAACTGTTTAAGTTCCTTATAGATTCTTAATATTAGACCTTTGTTGGATGCATAGCTTGTAAATATTTTTCTTGTTCTCTAGGTTGTCTGTTTACTTTACTCATAGTTTCTTTTGCTGTGCAGAAGCTCCTTAGTTTAATTAGGCACCATTTGTTAATTTTTAATTTTGTTGCAATTGTTTTTGAGGAGTTAGTCATAAATAATTTGCCAAGGCTGATGTCCAGAATGACATTTCCTAGGTTTTCTTCTAGAACATTTTATAATTTGAAGTCTTCCAGTTAAATCTTTAATCTATTTTGAATTTACTTTTGTATGTGGTGAAAGGTAGAGGTCCAGCTTCATTCTTCCGCATATGGATAGTCAGCTATCACATTACCATTGATCAAAGAGAGAGTCCTCTCCCCACTGCTTATTTTTGTAGACTTTGTTGAAGATCAGATAATTGTCGATGTGCATTTGTATTTCTGGGTTCTCTATTCTTTTCCATTGATTTATATGGTATATGTATCTATTTTTGTACCAGTACCATTATTGTTTTGGTTACTGTAGCCTTGTAGTATAGTTTGAAGTTAGGTAATGTAATGTCTCGGCTTTGTTTTTTTTTTTGTTTGTATGTTTCAGTTTTGTTTTGTTTTGTTTTGTTTTGTTTTTGCCTAGGACTACTTTGGGTAGTCAGGCTCTTTTCTGGTTCCATGTGAATTTTAGAATAGTTTTTTTCTATTTCTGTGAAAAATGACATTTGTAGTTTGATGGGAATAGCATTGAATCTATAGACTGCTTTGGGCATCATGGCCATTTTTAACAATATTGACTCTTCCAATCCATGGGCATTCTTCCATTTGTTCGTGTTATCTATGATTTCTTTCAGAAGTACACAGCAGTTCTCTTTGTAGAGATCTTTCCCCTCCTTGGCTACATGTATTCCTAGGTATTATATTTTTTGTGGTTATTGTAGATGAGATTGCATTCTTGATTTGGCTGTCAGTTTCAACATTATTGGTGGACAGAAATGCTACTGATTCTGTACATTGATTTTGTATCATGAGACTTTACTGAAGTCTTTTATCAGCACTAAGTTCCTTTCAGTGGAATCTTTACGTTTTTTTAGGTGTGGAATCATATCAGCAATGAGGGATAATTTGACTTCTTTTCATATTTGGATGCCTCTTATTTCCTTCTCTTGTCTGATTGCTATGGCTAGGACTTTCAGTACTATGTTGAATAGGAGTAGTGAGACAGGGCATCCTTGTCTTGTTCCTGTTCTTAAGGAAATTGCTTCAAACTTTTCACATTTAGGATAATATTGGCTGTGGGTTTGTCATAGATGGTTATTTTGAAGCATGTTCCTTCGGTGCCTAGTTTGTTGATGTTTTCTTCATGAAGAAACATTGAATTCTGTCAAAAGCTTTTTGTACGTCTATTGAGATGATCATATGGTTTTTGTTTTTAATTCTGTTTATGTGGTGAATCATATTTATTGATTTGTATGTGTTGAACCAATGTTGCATCCCAGGAAAAAGCCTATGTGGTCATAGTAAATTAACTTTTGATGTGCTTCTGGATTCAGTTTGCTAGTATTTTGTTGAGGATTTTTAGTCTATGTTCATCAGGCTCGTTGGCCTGCAGTTTTCTTTTTTCATTGTGTCTTTGCCAAATTTGAGTATCAGGGTGATGCAGGCTTTGTAGAATTAGCGAGTGAGTCCCTCCTCCTTGATTTTTTGGAATAGTTTCAGTAGGATTAGTACCAGCTCTTCTAGGAGATAACAGAGGAAGAATTCTAGATAACCATGGGTTTGGACACCTTGTATAACACTGAAAGCATACTCCATGAAAGAAAAAAATGATATATTGGACTTTATTAAATCAAAACTTTTGCCCTACAAAATATACCATAAAGAGAATGAAAGACATGACAAAAACTTGAAGAAATTATTTGCAACACACATATCTGATAAAGGACTTGTGTTTAAAATATACAAAAAATACTTAAAACTAACAAAAAAGAAAAAACTTTACTTAAAAATAAGCAAAAGACCCGATATATCACCACAGAAGATATACAGACTTTAAAAAAAAAAGTATACCAAAAGAAAAAAATGCTCAACATCATTTGTCATTTGTCATTACGGAATTGCAAGTGAAAACAATAATGAGATACCATAATATATACATTAGAACAACTAAAATCTTAAAACATGAACAATGTAAATTACTGGCAGATCAATAGGAATGCTCGTTCATTGCTAAGAGGATGCAGCCACTTTGGAAAACAGTTCGGTGTTTTCTCGCAAAGCTAAACATAGTCATGCCATATGTCTCTGTGCATTTGTGATACTGTAACAGAATGCCACAGACGAGACAGTTTAAGAAGAATAGATATTTATTTCTCACAGTTCTAAAGTCTGGGAAGTCCAAAATCAAGGCACCAACATCAGTTATGGGCTTCTTGCAGCCTCACATGGCAGAAGGCTGAAGGGCAAAAGAGGAAACTCACTCCCACAAGCCCTTTTTATAATAGCATTAATTCATTCCTGAAGACAGAGTCTTCATGACTCAAATGCCTCTCATTAGGCCTCATATCCCAAAACTGTTGCATTGGGAATTGTTTCCAACACACAAATTTTGGGAGACACATCCAGACCATAGTGCCCTATGATTCCACAGTCAAGTTCCAAGCTATTAACCCAACTGATCTGCAAAATTATGTCCACACAAAAACCTACAGATGAATATTTTTAGGAGCTTTATTCATGATCACTCAAAATTACAAGCAACAAAGATGTTCTTCAATAAATATTAATAAATGGATAAACAAACTGTAGAGTATCCATTAGATGGAATGTTATTATGTAACAAAGAATGCATTATTAAGCTATGAAAACATATGAATAAACTTTAAATTTATATTACTAAGTAAAAGAAGGCAACCTGAAAGGCTTTATACTGTAATTGCAATTATATGACACTTTTGAAAGGCAAACTTAGAAACAATAAAAATACCAGTGGTTGCCTGGGGTTTAAAAGGAAAAGAAGAGGACTGAATAGATAGGGCTCAGGGGCTGTTTTTAGGACAGTGAAGCTATTCTGTACGATACTGTAATGATAGATACATGACATTATGAATTTTTCAAAACCCATTGAGCTTAATAGCACAAAAGGTAACCTACATGTAGGCAAAATTTTAAACATCATTTAGAATGTTGGAAGAGCTCAGAAAGGAATGCAGGCAGCAATAACGTAACCTATTATGAATTTATGAAACCTCACTGAAAAGGATGGGGAAAATGGTACTGATTCAAGTAATTCTAGAAATGATTTGAGTAAGACCAGAGACAAAAGAAACTGCACATAATCACTGTACTCTGAAGGATGAAGCTATTTCCTGGGTGGGTATGGGTTAAAAATTCTGATGCTCGTATCTATGTACACTGGAACTTAGCAATTAATAAACTGAACTTTAGCACATAGCACAAACTTAAATGGGGATGTTGAGGACCAGATTGCTCATTGTTGAAGTGAGATTGTATAGACAAGTAAGGGGAACAGCTAGAATAACCCATGTGATAATACTTAGCATTAAAGACATCAGTATGAACCCACACTTCGCTTAATATAGATACAAATAGTTACAATAGAAAGATGTATAGATATGTGTACATGGGTTAGTATACACACATATATTTCCTAACTCTATTAGCTGAGAGGGCCTAGAATCGAAGACACTCCAGTAGCAACAAGTACTCTATGCACCAAGATCTTGCTAATACCATTCTGCAATAAAAGGAACCTGGGCTCCTTGAAGAAATGGCTGATTCTAGGACTGGTGCAGAAAAGATACAAGATGATCTTGACGCATTTTGTAATATCAGAAAGTAAGAAGTGCTAAAATAAATAAATACATACATATATACATACACACACATATTAACGGGGGTATGTCAAAGAAGCAAAGTAGCCACCTGAAAGGACTCCTAATGGCCAAACTTGGAAAAATTTAAGGAACAGAATATAATGTTGGATTATAACTAAAAGTGGAAAAATAACTATGAGTCCATACTGATATAAGTAAATGATTGAATGAATTTATTTATTCACTTCATTCATTTATTCATTATTTATTCATTTTATTCATTTAACAAATGAATAAATAAATAGGGGAGAAGAGACAAATCTCTCATGTAGAATTGCAGATATTTTGTCCTCAAGGAGGGAGAACGCAACTCCCACTCCTCAGCTGTGGGTTGGACACGGTGACTTCCTTCCAAAGAGTACAGAATGGAACAGGAAAAGAATGACTAAACAATGGAGAAACCTGATAAACATTACTTGAGCCAAGTGATGGAGGTCAACATCAACAGTGATAATCAGTCCTATTGATAATGTACCCTGCGTGCGGCACATTATCAACATATGTTGCAAATAGCGCTTTTCCTCTGTGGTCTTCCTCTCAAGAACCCATAACCCAGTCTAATCACGAGAAAAACATCAGACAATTTCCAGTATAAGGATATTTTATGAAATTCCTGACCAGTACTTCTCAAAACTGTCAAGGCCATCAAAACCAAAGAAAGTCTTAGAAACTGTGACAGCCAAGAGGTGCCTAAGGAGACATGACAATTAAACATAGTGTGGTATTCTGAATAGGATCCTGGAGCAGAAAAATAACATTAGGTAAAAACAGGAAATCTGAATAAACTATAGATTTTAATTAATAGTGATCAATATTGATTCATTAATTGTAACAAATGAACTGTACTCATGCAAGATGTCAATACAGGAAAAATTACATGTGTGGTATCTGGTAGCCTCTTTCTATAAATGTATAACTGTTCTAAAAAGTAAAGTATATTTCTAAAAAATAAAGTAGCATGAAAAACTGATATAATGAAAGGGTTTTGTATTTAGATGTATTGAAACTACCTGCTTATAAAAATCAAATTCAAGTGTTAAATTAGTTATCTGGATCTTGACTTGAGACCTCCAGACTTAGACTAAAAGCTGTACTCAGAGGAAAAAAAGAGGTCAAGGAAGGTCATTATCTAAGTTATTCATGTGAATGATCAGCTAGTGAGGAAGAAAGTCTGAATCTGAATGATCCTGATTATCCACAATCATTGAATTCATCAAGACATGGCTCCGCTTCATTTGCTTCCAATCCTCTTGGGAATATTCAGTGTTGCAGCCCATCATCCCTGAGATACTCCCACTGAGACAGCCTGCCATTGATGGCTCTGGCTGGTGCTAACCCATTCCCACTCTAACCCAGGGACTGGGACACAAGCTCACAAGACCAAGATGGCTGCCTTGGGCCCCTGAAGACAATGTTTCCCTGTATGTAGGAAAATGAATTTAACAGGATCCCAGCCAATGCCACTGGGTCCATTAGCTTCAGGTTCTAATGAGCTTCCTATGCCAGACTCCCTGTTACCACCACTACATCAGGCTGCTGCTGATAACTCAGGATTTACACTGCCAAAAGTCAGTGAGCCTTTTTTTTCCTGCCACTTATCTTTGAAGCTGGTGTTCCACCCCAGGGATGCCCCTCCTAAATAACAGACATAACACAGTTAGTTCCCAGGCCACACCAGAACATGGAGAAAACAATGAGATGGACTTACTGCCACATACAGACTCTAAGACACCATGGTTCGGTATATGGGTGTGGAGTGCCCAAAGGTAAAGTGATCTAAGATTTCCTGGCCTGACCATGGTGGACTCATTTTTTCCAGCCACTTTCTACTAAAGCCAAAAATGTGACCAGGGTTCCCTCAGGGTCTCTAATTGCCCTGGTGGCTTTAGTAATTGCTCTGGACTTTTTCCCCAAAAGAGTAAACAATGATGTGTCCTTTTAGATTTCCCACATCCTCTCAGTTCACACTCTCCTCAAATAAGTATGTATGAAAGGAAACAAATACCCTTGTAACTTGCATAATAGTTCTTTTCCACATAGTGTCAAGTGCCTTTGTGGTTCATTTGTTCCAATATATTAGTCTACACAATTAATTATAAGAGTAGGAAAATCAGATACCTTTTGACTTTCATTATCAAACAAACCTTTTAAATGCCTACACTGTAGATTGCAGTAACAGCTCAAATTTATTCACTCTTCCTTATATCCTTTGACAGTGTCCTCTCACACTGACTCTAGCTTTAGCCATGTGACTTATTTTGGCTCATAGGACATTAGCAGTTGTGATACAAGCAGAGGCATCAGAAGCACTTGTGTATTGAAGCTTGCCTGCTTGCCACTCATGGAACCAGCCACCATGAGAGCAAGCACAGGCTATTCTGCTGGAGGAGAGCTGAGACACCCAGCTAACAATCAAGCAGCCCTCAGCTATTATGCCAGTTGACTACAGAAGTGTAAGTGAATCCATGGCAAGATCAGCCAGGATTGGCCCAGATAAACAGTACTACCCAGCGAGCCCAGCCTAAATTGCTGACCCACAGAATCATGAGCTGCATAGATTTTTGTTGTTTTAAGCTACTAAGTTTCGAATTGGTTTGTTACACAGCAATAGCAAACTGATACATCTATGAAGTACTCAGGACTTTCTTTTAGGATACACAGAAGAAATGGAATTGTAGGTGAAAAGACAAGACATACCATATGGGATATATCCTGCACTATAAGTAAGGAGAAAAATTTTACCTTTAGTTGCATGAAATATAATATTGATACCAAAGAGTGAGAAAATTGCACATAACCCGGAAATGATAATATTTATGTAATTTCAGCATTTTGTATCTCATTTAGGATGAAAATTAATAAGGCTCATAAGAATTAATAATGGGGGGAAGATATCAGGGACATTTATTTTGCATCTAAGAAAATTTTCTCTCTATGATTCAATTTACATTTTAGGAAACAAATCCGATCACTTTTTGTTTTATCCAAAATGGTTTGCCCATTCCTTAAAATTATATATGATGACATAATCCAAGTCTAACTTGGCAAAATAGAGAAAGTGCAGCTCGAGTCTGGTTTCTCTTTAATTTTTATTTCCCCTGGGTCCCATTCATATTCTTACAGACACTTTCCTTTGTGACCCAGTCTAATTTGATTCCCTACCACATCTCCTCTACCAAGAGCGTCCAGAACTATTTTTCAGAGATCGTATAAATAATCTTTTGACAATACTTAAAAGGTAATATTCAGAAGAAAAAAAAACTTTAGCTCCAAAAGGAAGGGGGCATGGAAAAAAGGCTCTTTTCAGGACAGTGTCTAAGATTGTACCTGGATATTATCAACCAATCCGAATGGTCTATTTTTCCAACTGACTTGACAGAATTGACCAATTTTCTTGGCTTTATATAGAAAAAGCCACCATGAGGTAAAATGAGAAGGAAAAACTGACCAGTCAGAATAAAGTTATGAAAATAGAGCAGGCATCCTGAAAAGGCTGATGTTTTATGACAAAGCAAAATGACAAAACTAAGGACAGTTATCTAGGTACAATATTCCACCATCCTTCCATGAAGTTAGAGAAGGAGCTGATGTTCTTCTTTGCAGACAGATCTGACATCTGAGAAAAATCCATTCTTTGGCATTTTAATAATTTTGAACTTATTTTTCTATTGTCCCTACTAAGCTTTGAATATTCACTCCCCTCCCAGATTTCTGTATTGAAATGTAGTCACCAATATGATAGGATTAAGAGATGGGGGTCTTTAGGAGGTGATTAAACCATGAAGGTGAAGCCTAAGTTAATGGAATGGAGGCTTTTATAAAAAAAGGCCTCATATGTACCTTTTTCAGCTTTTTTCCTTTCTGTCATGTGAAGAATCAAGGCATCATCTTGGAACCACAGAGTAGCCTTCAGAGACACTGAACCTACCAGCACCTTGATCTTGAACTTCCCGGTCCCTAGAACTGTAAGAAAATAAATTTCTCTTCTTTCTAAATTATCCAGTCCCAGATATTTTGTAATAGCAGCTTGAGCAGATTACGACAGTCTCCTGTGTCCTCTCTTAGTCCCATGGGTCTCTCCCGACTGGCCCCACTGCCTGTGAGGCTCATTCTGCTCTAGTATGTAACCAACACCTTATATTAGTTTGCTGGGCTGCCATAACAAAATACCACAGACTAGGTGGGTTAAACAACAGAAATTTATTTCCTCACAGTTTTGGAGGCAGAAGACCAAGATCAAGGTATGCCATGGACTGAATTGTGCTCCCTCTCCAAAATTCACATGTTGAAGCCCTAATCTCCAATGCTACGGCATTGGGGCCTATGGGAGATTATTAGTTTTGTATGAGGTAATAAGGATGGGGCCTTCATGTCGAGATTAGTGCCCTTATAAGAAGAGGGAGAGACACTAGAACTTTGTCTCCATCACACGAAGACACAGAGAGAATGGTCATCTGCAAGCCAGGAAGAGAGACCTCACTGGGGAACTGAATTCACTAGTCCCTTGATCTTGGTCTTCTCAGTCTTCAGAATTGTGAGAAATAAATTCCTGTTGGATAAGCCACCCAGACTATGGTATTTTGTTACAACAGCCCAAGCTGATTGACACAAGTTTGGTTTCTTCCTGGAGCCTCTCTCCTTGGCTTGTGGATGGCCATCTTCTCCCTGTGTCTTCAGATTTTTGCTCTGTGCATATCTGTGTCCTTCCTAATTTTATTTTCTTATAATGGCACTAGCCATGTTGGATTAGGGCCCACCCTAATGACCACATTTTACCTCTTAAAGCCCCTATATTCAAGTACTGGGGTTTAGAACTTAAACATATGAATTTGGAGAGCAGGGGGACACAATTCAGACCATAACATACCTTAAGTTCCTTGCCTCAGAGGTCTATTTACCTTTCACCTTATTCCTTGATGTTAAACTAATTTCATCAGCTTCCTAACTGTACAAGAGGGAATGAAAACACTTCTTCCAGGTTAAATATGCATATCAGTTGATTTCAAGGTGCATCCTAATTTTGGACAAGTGAAATGTAAGAGAAAAAATTATCTTTAAAAAAATATGATAGTAAATGACTTTGAAAACCTAAAAGTTCTTGTAAGATTTATAGAACTGAAGCTCTAAGAGTTGGAATAATGGCCGATGAAGAAGACATAAGTAGATGGCTCTCCACTGAGTGATCCATTTAGATCATTTAACTTCACATTCTCAACACTTGTAATATCACTGAGGATATTTTCAGTGTGGACTGGAGCAGAGGGTACAAAGGCAGAGGCAAGAGGACTTGCTCAGTTTCTTCCAGTTCTGTCATTAGGAAGTAGTACACTACACACTGACAACTCTATTAGCCACAGGCTTTTTCTTACAAGGTCCTTGTTTTTGAATCCCTACCATGCTCCAGTTCCTTTTTATAGGAACTACGTAAGTATCAGGCAGGCAGCCAGTCAATGCTGACTGACTGATTTAGTACTATCATCACTTCAGAGATATTCACATGCGAGCACTAGTAATTCCAAGTGGCCTTCATTTTTATTTTGAGGGTGAGAAGGTGTAGATGTGTTCCTTTTTATCCTATCGCCCACCCACCACTTACTTCTTTCTGAAAGGAAAATTTCCCTGCATGGACAGCCACTTCCCAGGGGTGGATATAAAATCAAAATCCCCAGTCTCTTTCAAATACTTCTCCTCTTTCTGCTTCAACACTTTACTCCTCATCCCCAAGTAAATAACCTTAATGTTCATATTGAACATTGAACAAATAGAAACTGAACTTTAGATATTTATCTTGAGTGACTTCCCGAAGAGTATCTGACAGATTCCACCCTGTACTGTGCTTTCTCCTTGAGACACTGTCCCTCATCTCCCAAGCTTTGTCACAAGCTTACTGCTGCTTTCTTCAAAAATATTACGAATGACTAACGAGAGGTAAATATCAAATTCTATTTATTCTTCCCCTCTCAGAGCGTTTTTCTGTTTCTGCACTTTCTGTCTAAAATAACCCTTTTTGGAAATCATCATAAAAGCTTGTCACTCCTATTTTGATGTTTCTTACCCCATAACCCATGCTGGGACTGCTCTGTAACTGTTTTTCTTTGATGAACTGATCAAAAGTCCCCTGGCTAATTATATCATCTGGGAAGCAGAGGCAGTGGGGATTGGGAGGAGCAGCCAGTACCATTCATACTAATTTGGCTTCAGCTACTACATTGCCACTGTTCAAAGGACTAATTCTTCTTTGGATGTTGACCAAAAAGAAACGAGAGGGGGAACAAGCACAAGCAAGACAAACAGACTGCTATTCCTGGACACATAAAAATATACCTTTGGAAGTGGTTTAGTGAGGGAAAAATATTTTTTAACTCCCACCACAACATTTGTCAGTCTAATTTCTTCTTGAATAAACAGTTCTTTTTTGGAGCTAAATGACACAAGGAGTTTTTCAGCTAAATGGCCTTTTGTTTATCAAGATTATCTATCCATGTGGATTGTTGTCTCTGGTCACTTGCTCCTCTGGGTTGAAGGCAAAGGCATAAATTGTGCCCATAGAATCTCTTCATTTTAAGAGAAGGGGCACAGGGACAAGTCATAAGACATTTAAGTGCTGGGAAACTTCTTAGCCTGGTTTTCTTTCTCAGGAGTCAGCTTACTCCACCAGTGCCTCTATTCATGTGGGATATAATGTTATTTCATTTTCCTCTGGTCATTTTACATCCCTGGAGAGAGCTTGACTCATGATATAATTATATGCTTGGCCAGTTCCCACTGAGAATCACTCCAGACTGCCACTGACCTGCCCTCCGGCTGATCTTCCACTCCAATGCCAAAGAGAGCAGAGCTCTGCCAGAAACAGAGTGACACTTTTTGCAAAACCGTTAATTATTAAGTTCTCAGACAACAGTTTGCAATGGCTGTTCTCTTTCCTCCAAGGGGAACATTGAGCGCTAGAGGTTAGTGACTCACTGCAGAATCAGCCCAGTTTGTGGTCTATCGGGCTGGTCAGTGCAGCCTGCCTAATTCTCTTCGGTGGTTCTTAAAATGTTTCCTGGAGGACAGATTTCTAAATGTTTGAGAATTAAGGCTTGTTTTACAGAAAATATAAATACTGCCACTAGAGTTGTATAAAACATAGTATTGTATAAAGCCACCTTGAGGAGGTGAGAGGATGACCCTGGCAGCCCCTCATAATCAATGGCTTGTTACCTGTCCTTCCATTCCATTTGTCCTGAATGGAGATCAGTCAGGGCTGTGGAATCCCATCTCTACAGGCAACATGGAGAAGTCATCTTTTCTAGCTACTTGATTTCAGATAAGTCTTCTCACTGTTTGCAATTACTTGCAGGGCTGGAAGCTTCTTAACCAAACCATTTGAAAGCCATGCCAGAACTTTATCTCCTAGCATTTTAATGTCTTTTTCTTATGTCCACCACAAATCCAGACTGTTTCCATTGGATCTATTTTTTCTGGTCTCCAAGGCTTTAGGGCTCATGTCAAATCTTACTTCCTCAGAGAAGCTTTTCCTGACCCCCTAATCCAATTTACATGTTCCCCATTATATTGTTAATCATAGCATCCCATTCTTTCTTCATAGCTGTATAATAACTTGGAATTATGTATTTTATTGTTTAAAGTATGTCTCCTTCCATTAGATTGCAAATTTTATGAGCAAAGACATATCTGGTTCTTTTTAAAATTTTACTACTATTAAACCAGAGGTTTCACATAGCACCTGGTACAAAGTTAGCTCTCATATACATTAGTTATAATTAACATTAGTATTATCATTAATTGAATCAATAAACTTTTCTGCAGCCACTCAACTAAATTCTTCATGCTTTTGAAAATTATGGCCACTTCCCTCTCCTCCATTTCTTTCCATTTTTCTTTTATATTTATTTCTACATGTGCCTTAAAAGATCCCGGATCTTTTCTAAATGGAAAACCATAATTTTTTTTAAAAAGCTCATATATATTTCTGTCATTTTAATATTGCATCTCCCTCATGGGGACAATCCAAATTGCTTTCTCCCAGAAGGTCTCAGGAACCTCATATTCATAGTGCAATTGCATCAAGAACACCCAAAACATTGTGTCAAAATAGCCCACTTTTTCCAGCCAGTGATCCTCTTTACCCCAAATGATCTCCCTGTATTGGCTGGAAAGCATGCCACTGGATGACCTTGTGTTGCTGCTGCCTGAGACTAGGCCACGGGGCTCAGTAAGAAAAGAAGTCAAACGGTCATAAATAAGGGTAACGTCAGTCCAACACTGCTCCTCCCTGGGAAAGCAGGCTGTGATGACTGAGGAGGGCTGTTGTCTGAATGCAGTGTGGCCTTACACCCTACTCCTCAGCTGCCCTTTGTTAACTCTTATTTCCTGTAACACATGTTCCTCCAAGATCCAAGAAGGAAGGGGCCCTACAGTGCCTTCATTCCAACTGGCCTCCCCAGCAGAGATGATGTGACAGTCATCTTACCTGCCTGCCTATTTCTGAGAAGCTATTACAAAGAGGCAAGATCCTGGGCTTTTATCTCAGCTCTGCCACTTATGAATTGTGTGTATTTCAAACAAAGATTTCACTTCTCTGAGTCTCAAATACTGTAACTATAAAATAAAGATAAAGATAACTTCCTCATAAAGTTATTGTGATCATTTAAATAATAGTAATTATGATGATTATACTAACAACAACAATACTAATGTTTCTGAAAGCGCAGTGCATAACCCTTCATAGGATCCCCATAAGTGTTTATAGGATCTGTTGTACCAAACTGCCCAGAATAGTTCATAAGTTGGTTGAAATATAATTTAAAAAAATTTTTTATCAATGTCATCAATTTTTTTTAACTACCACTCCTGCCAAAGCATGGGGAACGCAATTATGAAAAAGGCCTTAAAAAGCTCCTGACTTAGTCAAGGAGACAAATCTGATAGATTATGTGGCCCATGGCAAGAAATAATAATAATAATAATGTGCATTGAGCATCAAATGAATGGCCTGAAAAACAAATGCCTCAAATATCACAGATGGCAGCTATTCCTGTGGGTAGAGCTATTGTAGACATTTCCTGGGAGGACATAGCAATGCTTTTTTTTCAGTTAGACTCCAAAACTCAGTGGCTTAAGAAAAATAATTTATTATTTTTTGTGATCCTGTAGATTGGCTGTGATGCCCTTCTGCTGATCTTCTCCAGGCTCACTTCTGAAGTTGCACTCAACTGGAGGGTCTGCTGGTCTAGAAGTTGCTGATGGCTACTGACTAGTGGGCCTTGATTCTCTTCTAGGTGATCTTATATCTTCCATTAAGTCACCCTGATGTCCTTACATGGAGATCTCAGTATAGCATTACAAGAGGGTGAAAGTGGAAGCTTCAAGGTCTCTTGAGGCTCGGGCTGCAAAACTCACATGATACCATTTCCACTTCAGAAGCCTAGTCCAGATTTAAGGATGAGAAGTGAAGTGGAGTGCCAAGGTCACAGTGCAAAGTAATATGCATATTGGAATAAGAATTGGTGACTATAAAAAATTTACCAGAGCTTAGTTTTGTTATTATTTGTATGTAAATGTTCCTTGTCACTACACTGCCACTCCATTGGGGGCAGATAAAGTGACCCCTGAACTGTTTGCAGTAATTAATACAGAATCTAGAACAGAGTAGCATCTCAATAAAGGTCTGTAAATATGTAAATGAAGGAACAAATTATGAGCAAATATAGTATTATAAGTAGCATACTAATAGAGTAATAATGAAAATTATATTGCTCGCTTCCACTTCTGGCATGAGAAAGTAACAGAGACTAGAATGATCCTTTTTACTTAATGAAATAACTTGGAAAATATGTAAAACAGCAGTTTTCAGACAACAGGCAGTATAGGACAGTGATCCCTGAAACATGGGAAACAAACTAAGTGATCCCTATGAGTGCTTCAGATTACTGCCCATAAAGAGTGTACAGGGTGTAATCCAGGTAGAGAGAGCTAAATGGAACCTGGTGACTGGTAGTTTCATTGAGTTGAGAAGACAGGGTTCAAAGTTCAAAGAGTCCTTGGTAGCTAGAGTTCACAGAGAAGAGTACTAAAGAAAGAAGGTTGCCCAGGGAGAGAGAGTCCTGGAGATATGCAAGTTCCCTTTGAGCCTTTAGCTAAGGACTGATCAGTAAAAACATATGAAAAAAGTATCAAGGCCAGGGAAAGAACAAGTAGAAAAAGCAGGCAGAACAATCTCCAGGGCTCACGCAGTCTCAAAATAGTCAGTAGTCCCACTAGCCATGGTGGAAAGGCCTCATAACATATGAGATATTAGATAGAGTTCTCAGAAGAGTATTGACTTAGAATTGGGCCCAAGTTAGCCATAGACTGACATCTGTCATGTAACAAAGTTCAAAGCAAGCCATAAAGGGATCAAACTATTTTCAAGTAACTTATGTGTATACCAGTCCAAATCTCAAAATATTTAAAGGAATATTTTAAAAACGAAATCCAGGATCCAATAATGTAAAATTCACACGTCTAGCGTCCCATGAAAACATTAACAGGCATGCAGAGAAATGGGAAAATAAAATCCATAATAAGGAATAAAATCAATTAATAGAAACAGATCAAGAAAGGGCACAGATAATAAAATCACTATATACAAATATGAAATAGCTATTATATCTAGACTTTATATGTTTAAAATGTCAGGAGAAAGCAGGAATATAATAGGAATACTTACTGAAGATATTTATAAAGATTTCAGAAGATGGTTATGAAAAGATAGTTATTGAAAATATTATAAAGACCCAAATTGAAGTTCTAAGATGAAAAATATAATACCTGATATTTAAAAAAAATAATGAAATTGAAAACAGATTAAACACTACAGAAGAAAACGAGCAAACAACTAGTTATTAGTTAGTGGTAGGACAACATGGAGTGACCTAAGAGATAAATAATTAGAGTTCTAGAGAAGGAGAAATAAATAAAGAACAAAATATTTTAAGAAATAATCACTAAAACATTTCCAAATTTGATGAAAATTATAAATACACAGACCCAAAAAGTTCAGAAAATGTCAAGCAGAAAAGAAATGAAAATTACAGCAATACATATCATATCAAATGGTTTAAAATGTATAACAAACTAAAAATCTTTTAAAAAAGCCATAAAAAAGACATATTACATACAGAGGAAAAAAGATAAAAATTGCAGATTTCTTGTCAGAAGCCATGCAAACCAGAAGACAGTGAGGTGACATCTTTTAAAAACCTAGTGGTAGGGTAGGAAGGGAAGGCAAGAGAACAATCAACTTAATATTCTATACCCAGAAAAGATATCTTTCAAAAACAAATATGAAATAAAGATCTTCTTAGTCACACAAAATCTAAAAGAATTAATTGCTTGAAAATTACACTACAAGAAATGTGGGGAAAAAAGCCATTCAGGAAGAAATAAAAGGATAGCGACTAGAAACTTGAATGTAGAAAGGAACAAAGAGCACAAGAAATACAAGATGTGGGTTTAAACATAAAGGACTTATCTCTTTTTTAAAATTGGCTATTTAAGTATCACTTTTAAATGTATCATTGGAACTATAACATATGCAGAAGTAAACTGTATGACAATAGTAATAATAAGGTGAGGAAGGGAAAAATGGGCATACCCTTGTAAAGTTCTTGTAGTTTATATGAAATGTATACTATATCTTAAAGGCAGCCTGTACTAGGTTAAAGATATACATGATAAACCATAAAGCAGCCATTAAAAATACAAAACAAAAAGGTATAACTAATAAGACAACAAAAGATAGAATCTAAAAAATATGCAACTAATCTAAAATAAGGCAGAAAAGGTATAAAAGAGTGGAAAAGCAAACAGATAAGACAAGTAAAAACAAATATCAATTATGTTAATAATTATTAAATGTAAATAACAAACATATCAGGAAAAGGCAGAGATTGTCAGATTGGAAGTCAAACAAACACAAAACAAAGAAAACAAAGACAACTTACTAGAAGAAATAAATTAAAATATAAAGACACAGATATATTAAAATAAGAAGATTTAAATATATACATATAATTGTACAAATTAAAGAAAATACAGGTGGCTATTTCAATATCAGACAAGGTAGATTTTTAAGTAAGAAATATGATAAAAGATAAAAGGGGTCATTTCATAAGGAAAAAGTACTAAAATTATCAGGGGGACATAGAAATCCTAAATGTTTATGCAGCTAGTAATAAAAATTCTAAATATGTAAGGAGAAATAGATAAATCCACATATATTTCATATATTTCAACATCTCTTTCAGTAAGTGATAGAATGAATAGACAAAAAGTTACTAGAATATGGAAATGGACAACTTTTCAAACAACTTTACCTAATTAACATTTATAGAACACTTTACCCAACAACAGCAAAATGCAATTTCTTTCCAAGTGCACCAAGAACATTTACCAAGTTAAATCTGTTCTAATCCATAAGAAAAGTCACCATAAATTTAAAAAGATCCAAATTATATAAAATATGTTATTTGGCCACAATGGAATTAAATTAGAAATCAGTAACATAAAAATCTTTACAAAATTTTCTGATATTTGGAAATGTAATAAGAGATTTCTAAATAACTAATGCATCAAAAGGACAAATCAATGAAAAATTAGAAAGTATTTTGAATGGAATAAAAAGGAAGACAGGATATACCAAAATGTGTGGGATACTACTAAAGTGGTACTTTTATTAAAGGGAGATATATAATTTTAAATACTTTTGTTAGAAAAGAAGTCTCAAATCAGTTACTCTAACTTTCACTTTAAGGAACAAGAAAAAAATAATAAATACAAAATAAAAGAAGAAAGAAAATAAAAATAAGAACATAAACCAATGAAACAGAAAACAGAAAAATAATGTAGAAAATCAATTAAACTAAAAGCTAGAACTTTGAGAATATCCACAAATTTTATAAAGATCTAGGGGGAAAAGTGAGAAAATGTAAACTACCAACATCAAGAATCAGAGAGGGGATATCACTACAGATCCTACAGATATTAAAAGGCTAATAAGAGAATGTTTGCTGGCAAATTCTGACAAATAAGATAATATCTATGATATAGATTATCTCTACATTTATGACTAGATACAATGCACTCACAATCAGAATTCCAACAGGCTATTTTGTGCAAATTGACAAGTGGATTCTAAAATTGTTATGGAAATTCAAAGGCCCTAGCATAACCAAAAAGCTTTGAAACAAAAAGAATAAAGACAGAGCACTACACTACCTTATTTCAAGGCTTACTATAGATCTACAGTAATCAAAACAGTGTGGCATTGGCATCAAGATAGACAAACAGATCAAACAGAGAGTCAAGAATATATAGAAATGTCAATCATTACCCAATATATAAAAATTAACCCCAAATTGTCAAAGACTTACAGGTAAAACTTCAAGCTATAAAAATCCTACAAGAAAACAAATGAGACTACCTCAGTGATCTTGGATTTGGTAAACAGTTTTTAAATAGGGCACGAAAGACACCATTTATAATCATAGGTATCTATTCTTCATAATTTATAATATCTATAATGTTGGACTTAATAAAAATTAAAAACTGTTGTTCTTCAAAAGTCACTGTTAATGGCTAGGTATGATGATTCACGCCTGTAATCCAACAATTTTAGAAGCCAAGGTAGGAGGATCACTTGAAGCCAGGAGTTTGAAACCAGCCTGGGCAACAAAGCTAGACCCTGTATCTACAAAAAAAAATAATAATTTTTTTAAAGGACACTATTAATGAAATATAAAGCAAGCCATAGGCTAAAGATAAGATTTGCAGATCTATGTCCAATAAAGTGCTGGTATCTAGATGTAAAGAACTCTTACAACTTAATAAAAATAGAAAAAAAATTTTTAATGGGGAAAAGATTTGAACAGATATGTCACCAAAGAAGGTATATGGATGGCAAATAAACACATAGAAATGCAAATTAACATCCCAAATCACACTACACATTCGCTAAAATAGCTAAAATGTTTAAAATTCACCATAGCAAATATTAGCAAGAATGTGGAGCAACTGAAACTTTCATACACTACTGGTGGGAATTTAGGGCATGTAAAATTTTATGACCACTTTGGAGAATATTTTAGCAGTTTCTTAAATAACTACACATTCACTTATAATAACCATTCCATTCTTCAATATCTATCCAAGAGAAATAAAAAATATGTCCACACAAAACTTATATGTAAATGTTCATAGCAGATTTATAATAGCCAGAAACTGGAAATAACTGAAATGTTCACCAATAGGTGAATGGATAAATATATTGTGGTATATCCATAGAATGAAATAAAGGGAACAAACTCATGATACACATAGCAACATAGATAATTCCCAAAATTATTATGCTGAGTTGAATAAATATAGTCACAAAAGAGTGTAGATTCCATTTATATCAAATTCTAGAAAGTGCCATCTACTCTATATTGACAGAAAGCAGATCATTTGTTACCTCAATCTTGGGACCCTGGAGAGGGAGAGATGAATAACAAAGAGGCATTAGGAAACTCTGAGGGTGATGGATATGTTTATTACCTTAATTATGATGATGGTTTCATTATAATATTCATATGTCAAAACACATCAAAGTATACACTTACATATATGAAGTTCATTTTATAATAACTATATTTGAATAAAGATTCAAAAATTAATAATGATATTAATACCTAATAATTATATAGGGCTTAATATGTGCTAGATAAGCAGTTCTCAAACTTTTTCATTTCAGGACTCTTGTATACTTTTATGGGTTATTGAGTACATCAAAAAATTTGTTTATATAAATTTTATTTATCAATATTTACCATATTATAAATTAAAATAGAATTTTGAAATTTGAATTTGCTAATTCATTTTAAAACAGCAATAATAAACCTATGTCTACAAAAGATGACAATGGTATCTATCCCATTGAGTTGTGATAAGGATTAAAATTCAGCAAAGTGCCTAGGACATGGGAAGGCTCAATAGCTTGTACTTATCAATACATAATCCTACACTCTAAATAATTAATAAATGTGCTATATTTTACTAACCTGTGTAAGATGCAGTGTAGAACTAAAATCCTACCATACACATAGACTTATAAATAGCCTTAACATAGATGGAACATCATAAATAAATAAAATTTATCACCTCTGAGAACACAACCTTATTTTTAAAAGGCATTATGAGTCCACTGAAAATTAACAGATTATTCCACAATGGCATAGAAAAAAAAGCTAACAAGGTAGGAAACAAAGTCAACATAAAAACCACCTCAAATCACACACTAACACAAGTTCTGAATGTTTCTAAGTGAAACTACAAAGAAAAGTTCTATGAAAAAAGGAATTCTGAAGTTTTAAAGCAGTAGGAAAACATACTAAAGAAATTAATTTAAATTTTACAAGAAAAAAAGCAAATTTCTGTAGGTAAAAACTCATAACATAAGCAAGTAACCAAGTGGGAAGTATTTCTACAAATCTATAGCATATATGTCTTCAGTATGAAATAAACTTATGCAAATTTTTGTTATATTCAATGTTTTTGCTTAGGGCTTTGTTCTGTAAAATGAAATCTACAAAGTTATTAAAGAATGATTGTACTATAATAGCATCAGAATATTTAAAAATATTTTGTTTACTAGATAAGGTACTATAAAACTAATATTTTAGAAAGAGAGCCCACTTTTATTTTTAAAATAAGCTGTGGCAGTTTCTTTTTCTTTTCTTCCTTTTCTTGGGCATTGGAAAGCTTAATAATCTTTTCAAGATTTTGGGGTTTTTTTAATGTTATTATATATATTTAAGGTGTATGTCATGTTTTCATACACATACATAGTGAAATGATTACTACAGTCAAGCTAATTAGAATATCCATCATCTCGCATAGTTACCTGTATACGTGTGTATGGTAAGAGAACCTACAACCTACTTTCTTAGCAAATTTCCAGTATACAACCCAGTAGTAACTATAGTCTTCATGCTGTAAGTTTGCTCTCTAGATTTATTGATCCTAATCAAAACTCCGCACTGAATTTCTTCCCATTTGCCCATCATACTCTCAGCCCCAGATCCCAGCAACCACTGTTCTACTCTTTGCTTTTTTGTACTTGACGTTTTTAGATTCCACATATAGGTAAGATCATGCAATATTTTTCTTTCTGGCTTATTTCACTTAACCTAATGTCCTCCACATTCAGGCATGTTATAAATAACAAAATCGTCTTCTTTTTTAAGGCTACATGAAATTCCACTGTGTGTGTGTGTGTGTGTGTGTGTGTGTGTGTGTAATATTTTCTTTATCCACTCATCCATTGATGGACACTTACATTGATTTCATAGCTTGGTTATTGTTAATTATGCTTCAATGACCATAAGAGTGGAGATATTTCTTTTTTCTTTTTCTTTTTTTTTTTTTTTTTATGGAGTCTCCCTCTGTCACCAGGTTGGACTGCAGTGGTGCGATCTCAGCCACTGCAACCTCCGCCTCCCAGGTTCAAGTGATTCTCCTGTCTCAGCCTCCTGAGTGGCTGGGATTACAGGCATGTGCCACCACGCCCAGCTAATTTTTGTATTTTTAGTAGAGGCAGGGTTTCACCATGTCGGCCAGGATGGTCTCCATCTCTTGACCTCGTGATCCACCTGCCTCGGCCTTCCAAAGTGCTGGGATTACAGGCGTGAGCCACTGCGCCCAGCCGGGAGTGGAGACAGTTCCATGAAGTGCTGATTTCATTTCCTTTAAAAATATATAGAGAGGAGGGATTGCTGAGTCATGTGGTGATTCTATTTTTAATATTTTGAGGAAACTTCATGCTGCTTTCCATAATAACCGCACCTGCAAATATTTTTTAAACTAAGGAATTTATCTGATAAATGGATCAAAACATTGAATATATAATTCACAAATAACGGGGAAAATGCTTAGCCTCACTAACAAGCACAAATGTGTGTGTGTGTAGAAATTTCAAGGAAAGGAATACAATTTTCCTTGTCCAAACAATAATTGTTTTATGTCATTAACATTTTCTGGTTTGATAAAAATAACGTGAAGGCACAATAAGGACTCTCCATTAGTGTCAGAAACTCAATTCAAACCAATTTAAATAAGGAAAGAAAGAGAGTGGGAAGAGAGGAAGGAAGGGAGACAGGGAAAGAGGCAGGAAAGAAGACAAGAAGAATAGAGGAAAAGAAATTAATTTGTTGGCTTATCTAAGTGAAAAACATACGGGTAGAACTGGCTGGTTTTAACTCTTAGGTGAATCCCAGCAGTCCCACCACATAACCATTGTTCAGCCTTTCCCTCTCCATTCATCTCTGCTTTTTTAAAGGGGAGATGAAGAGTGGAGAGGGAAGCACTGAACCCTTTTCACACGCAAAGGTGACTATGCGAGATGGGGGATATTCTAATTAGCTTGATTGTAGTGATCATTTCACTATGTATATATGTGTGGAAACATGACATACACTTAAATATGTATAATAACAGGTTTTTAAAAAACCATAAATAGATTGAACTTTCCAGTGGTCCTCTTCACAGTTCAAAATTTTGAAGAAAATAAGAGAAACTTCCCTTTAAAAAAATCTCCAGTGGCCCAGACTGGGTAACACGCTGACCCCAGATGAATTGCTGAGTTGGTGTTGTTTCTCTTTTAGGACTCCAGAGAGTAAGTTCTCTAATAGGTTGCTCTGAGGGATGGAGATGACAGCATGCAGTGGCAACTCCATGTGAGTCACAAAGCAGGAGGGAGAACAAGTTCTTAATAGGAAGATATACCAGAAAAACAACCCAGAACAGATTTTCCCTTATAGTAGATGGATGAATTGATACAAATTTTTGAAAAGCACTTTGAAAATGTGTATCGAGAACTTTAAAATGTGCCTATTCTTTAACCTAGCACAAGGCTACAATCTCCTCAAAGACAAGAATCATATTTATTCATGGTTCTGAATTATCAGCCCCAAGGACATTAACATAAAAGAAAGTACCAAATGATAAACAAACAAGCAAATTATTTCTCTTCTTGGACTCTATCTTAAGGAAATTAATCAAAACTGCTACAAGGATTTAAACACAAAAATGTTGCTAGGACCCAAAATGACATATAATAGGAGACTTATTTGGCAAGCTGTAGATAAATAACATTAATAGTCATTAAAAATAATGTCCACAAATAATTTGACCAACATGGGAAATGCTTACTACATATGTTAAGTAAAATATGTAGGCAAAAATAAATACTATGGATATTAATATAAACATACAATATGATCACATACCGTAAAAAAACAAAAACATTTGTACTAGTCATTTTTGCATGTTATAGGTAATTCTTTTATATTTCTGTTTCTTCTGTATTTCTAATTTTCTAACGCAAATATATGCTATTTTTTAAACCAAAGCAAAAAAAAATCTCATTAAAAAATAGTTGACAAAACAGCTGCTGTTCATACAGTATGATTTGAGGGTCACCATATGGAGGCATGGGTGCCCAGGTACACTAAAAGGTGAGCAGGTAGGGTGCCGTCTTCAGAACAGCCTCCAGGGAAAAAGGGATCCAGGTCTATGGATCAAAGAGAAGAGAATGTTACTCAAGGCTACATGAGTGGGTTCTGGGGTAGGGAGTCAGAATTTTAGAGGGACTGAAGCTACTAGGAAATAAACAATAGAACAGATCAAATCTAAAAGTGATGGAATAAGAACAAAAAAGTTGAGCCTGGTAGGTTCTATAATGGGGAAGTGATGACTTCTTAAAGTGGCCATACCAGGTTAAGGTGAGAGTGGCCCCAAAGGTAAACTTCACTGCAGATTCCATATTTCTGTAGCTTAAAATGATATACATGAGGCGTGTTGTGTGGTGTTTGTCTGGAGGAAGAAAGAGATTTATTCCCTTGGGACATGAAAGAAAAAGGACAAAGACATGTTTGCTGGCTCTTTACGTTTCTGCCCTTCCCCGCCTTACACTGATTGGGGACAGGGGCACGGAGAAGGAGAAGTATATTGAAAGATTAGATAAAGAAGGTAAAGTAATCTTTACCTAAGAGGCCATGTGAGACTTGGAGCACAGGTGACCAAACTGTTTCCAAGACCCCAGTGATAGATTTCAGTCCAGAAGCCATGAAAGGGACACTCTCCCCACTCCCTCTATACCTCCACAGAAATCCCATTATGGTTTTGGCTGAGAGAACACACGTGATTTTGTACAACCCAGGTCTCTAACCAGAACCTCCTAATTCCCCTCTTCAACTAATTAATTCCTACCCAAACTTCAGACAGCTCTGTCATCATATTCCAGACCTTCCTGACCAGGTTAAATCCATGATGAAGTATTGTGTGCTGTGCATTTTGCTTTCACAGAATTTGCTTACTTGCAATTGACATATCTTTGGGATGCCTGGATAAATGTCTGACTCCTCTACAGATCACAAGTTCTATTATAGTCCTGGTGCCTAGCACAGTGCCTGGAGTACAAAACCTAGAAGCAAAAAAAATATTTAATGAACAAGTGATAGTAAAGAACTATTATGCTTGACCCACAGTGTAGGGAAGTAGTTTCTTCTTGCAAGATCCCAGGAAAAGACAGTGGCAGATTGTCATCTGTGAGTTGCTGGCAGGTAGCATCTGATGCCACACTCCAAGGGAGAGAAGAGGTTTGAACATCTGAGGCATGCTAGACTCCACAGAATAATTATCAAGTCACAGAAAAGTGCATTCATATAGAAACTCACCCTGTCTGCACTCACAACACTCATGATCGAAGATCTCAGTTGTCAAAGCCTCCTGCTCCTGTTCCTGTAATACAAATAAATCTTGCCCATAGTGTGAAATGGGAAATTCAGACTTACCATTGAGTAGATTCTGCTGTCTTCTTATCATTTTCACTTCTTGTCCCTTTTTCACCCAGTATCATCTATATTTTTTCTGTCCTTACACAAAATCTCCAGTTTTATCTACTAATTTCAGTTTTAACCTATTTCTGAATAGTAGAAACTCATATGCTTAACTAAATGAATTCAATTCTTACAGGAGGTTGTCCAAACTTTCAGCTTCCAGTTACAGAAGGGAGTGACATAGAGATCACCTTTAGAAGGGCAAGATATGGGTTTTCATTTAGGGCACAGGAGAGCATGGGCATTCCTGAAGTCAGAAAGATGTGGATTTAGCCCAAGAATGGCTAAGCAGCCATTTTTGCAGTCATTTTTTCAAGCAGGATAGTTTCAAGACTTTCATTCCAGATTTGTCATGATAGTAATTGACACCTAGGGAACTGCTTTCTGTCCAACCAAGGAATGGGATTTCTAAGGCACCTTATTCTGTCCAACTGAGGAATGGGATTTCTCGGGATTTTTGCAAGGTGATAGGAGTCTCAAAGAACTAATATCAGAAATTTCATAAGATAGCCAGATCCAAGACAGCTTACCAATTGGATTTGCATCTGCTTATCCCACTGGAGACAAGCCCCTCACATGTACACATTTGTGTGGACTTCTAGAAGGCCTATTTCTGAAACCTTACCTTGGTTTTTGGCCCTTGGAATAAATCTCACAGAACTGACTCACAAAAGGGGAATAAGAAGAAGAAGAAGGAGAAAGAGAAAGAAAAGAGGAATAAAAGAGAAGGAAGAGAGGAAGAAAATCGCTAAGTAGCCCAAATTATTTTTTGCCTTGGTTAATCTCCAAGTTAATCACTAAGGACTGAAATGATTGTAATGATGATGATGATGATGATAATGATGATGAAGAAGAAGAGAGGAGGAGGGGGAGGAGGCAGATCTAGTTCTAAGTTGCTTACCAGGTACTACAGACAAAGCCTTGTTCAAACACTGGGTAAGTGGAATTACTGTCGTGACAAATCTGGAATGAATGTCTTGAAACTGTCCTGCTTGAATAAACGGCTACAAAAATTGCTGCTCCGTCATTCTGGGGCTAAATCTATAGCTTTCTGACTTCAGGAACACTCATGCTATCCTGTGGCCTAAAGAAAAACCTATATCTTGCCCTGTCTAAAGATGACTTTTTTTTTTCTTCTTTTTTCTGAGATGGAGTCTTACTCAGTCACCCAGGCTGGAGTGCAGTGGCATGATCTTGGCTCACTGCAGCCTCTGCCTCCCTGGTTTAAGCAATTCTCCTGCCTCAGCCTCTGGAGTAGCTAGGATTACATGCACCACTACACCCGCACACCCGGCTAATTTTTTTTTTTTTTTTTTTTTTTTGTATTTTTAGTGGAGACGGGGTTTCACTATGTTGGCCAGGCTGGTCTCAAACTCCTGACCTCGTGATCCGCCCACCTTGGCCTCCCAAAGTGCTGGGATTCCAGGCGTGAGCCACCGTGTCTGGCCTAAAGATGACTTTTATACCACTTCATTCTATAACTGGAAGCTCAAATTTTGGAGAACCTCCTGTAAGATTCAATTCATTGTGTCAAGCATATGAATTTCTACCACCCAGAAATAGGTTAAAACTGGTATCAAACAGTTGATAACTGTGGGGCTTATTTCTGTTGTAAGTTAAGCTTCAACCTAGAACTAATGTACCTGTTCTTTGAATACATTTTAGTCCTTCCAAAAGAAACAAAAAATTCAACTTTGTTCAACATTTTAACTAACTGAACTAGTATTTTCCTCTTGCATGATCTCTTGTGTTTAAAATCCCCATGGACAAATGACAGGCATTGAACAAAATACAGGAAAAGCCCACAGAGGCAATGGAATCCATGTCATAACTCAAGTCAGTCCGGCTCCAAACTCACTCCCTTGGAAGGAAATAGCTTTTCAGAATACAGAAATTGGCTATTTACCCTTCAAATTTATTTTGCTTTATTGACTTGAACATGGAAGCCGAAAATATGCAACCACCAAAAGTTTTAACTCTATAGATCTATGTTGTACCAATGTTAGGTACTCTATCTAATGTGCCAGTATCAATGAAGAAAAATGGCAGAAAGAAGAAAAATGAAAACACATTTAAAAAAGAAAATATCTCTTTGCAAGCAATCTCTTTATTTAGCAGAAGCCACAACTTTATGACTTTTTCAGCAGAGACAGAAGTGTATTTTTTAATTCTCTCATTCCTTTGGGGCAATAAAGCCACACTATAAAGCAGTGGGTTGTCAATCAGTCATAAAAAGCTTAACAGATGATGACATAAATGACAAGAATATGATCTATAACTACATCTTTAAACCATAGACTAATTCTTAATTGTCCAAACTCCTTATAACAACAACGAAAAAAGTATTCTGAAAAACAAGGAAGAGTTAACATTAGAAAGGAGAGGGAATACTTTGTGTTGGTTTCCAACCTCCAATCTCCTCCAAGCTGAATATTGCATACAAATCTGTATTTGTGAGGCACCCTCATCCACCAGTTAATCAGAGCCCTGGAAATTCAAGGAAACCTGTGTTTATGGAAATCTGGCATTTCTGTAAAGTTTTGAATGAGGGCTAAATAGAGCAGTTCATCTCATTTTGAAACTAATGATTCCTGCCAAGTGGTTTTCCAATGCTGGGTCTTCTGGCTCAGTCAGCATTTAGGAATTCATTTATGAGTTGGGTTAGTAGGAGACTCTGGAATTCAAATTTATGTCTGCAACTCACTAGTTTGCTCCTGATAGGTCTCTGAAAAGAGATTGTAATCAATTTAACAAACCCAGACTTCAGGAAATTTTCATATCCCAAAAAAAAGTTCTGGTTTGGAGCTTTGTCCCATATTGGAATCAGCCCTCCTCCCCCTTCACTTCACACTAAGCACTGAGTCTTGCTGTCTATGGCCCTTTCACTCAGCTCATCCCATCATTCAAAGCAGTCTCGCCAGGTGCACTAGAACTACCTCCCTTAATAGAGCTGCTAGCAGATTATAAAATGGCAGAATATATGTGTGGTTTGTCACCTCAGACAGTTTCTATATTATCTGTCTGTTTCTTGATAGAAGTGGCAAAGGTTCTGATAATTATTCATCCAATTTGTTTTAAAGATTTATCTGCCCCGTAATGTTCCAGGAAATTGGAATATGGGTTGTGTGTGTGTGTGTGCACGTGTGCACGTGTGTGTGTGTGTACATTTTCCCCCAGTCTTATAAACCCACACTTTACTTTTTAGCAAGGCAAAGGGCAAGCATTGAGCAGCCTTTCAATATAACCATAAATTTACTACTTTTTAAAAAATTTCCTTTGAAGAAGTCATCAAATAAATT
Organism: Pongo pygmaeus; assembly: GCF_028885625.2. NCBI lineage: Eukaryota > Metazoa > Chordata > Mammalia > Primates > Hominidae > Pongo > Pongo pygmaeus. Next base: position 28,277,150 of record NC_072373.2, read on the forward strand.
AGCAAAGCTGGAAAGGTGCCTCTAGTTTGTGTTGGCTTTGGGTCTTAGGGAGTTACTTAATAAACAAAAGTCAGTGAATTCAAACAGTAACAAAGTAATTTCAATGATTAATCAAGTGTTAAAACTAGTTTAACCTCTCCTGTTTTACAAACTCTATATCACCCTGACTAAACTAATAGAGGAATAAGACACCCATCTGGAAATCTCATCTGAAATATTAGATTGGGAATCTAAAATTCAGCCAAATAGTGTGGCTTGTAGGGATATCCTGTCGGATAATAAATTGCATTAATCTTACTTAAATTTTCCATCTAAATCATGTCCTGAGGCCATATTACTCTGAGGAAACTGTGCCTTACTTTAAATGCATTGTGCTACTGAAAACGATATTAAAAGAAGCGGGGAAATAATTTTTCTACTTTTTTTTTCTCCTGCCTGGTTTTTCCAACATTAAAAAAAATCCATGTGAAACCTTCTGGCTCTTCTAGAAGAACCAATGTCTACTCAAATCGGCACTAGCTCTTTGCAGTCGCTTATAGGAAGCAGTATCAGTCACAGAACACTTTCAGGAACTTTGCTCTAATTTATCTGTTTCTTCCCATCTGTGAACTCTGAGTCATGGTGGCTTATGGCAAACGTTTTTTCTTTTTAGTAGTGGCAGGCGGAGCATCTTTTTCTTAGCCTCTTTTTGACTTTCACATGTACAGAACTGCAACCACTGTCTTTCCTGAAGATTCTCCTGTGGCCTTCTTATTCCTTCCATTTTTTTAATAGAAAACATTAAAATCTGCTTAAATGTTTAAACTATTTAAAAATTTCCAAGGTGGGGAGAAATATCATAGAGGCTTTTGTAGAGCTTCAAGAAAGGACTCGGCTGGCTCTGAAGCCACACCCAGCTCGATGCCATTGTCTGCCACCCCACCTACTGTACACTTAATTATTAAGTGCACTAAAAGGTGTTAGAATAATGTTGACTCAAACCCACAAACCCTCAGAAATGCTGAGTTGTCTCTGCTTATCCGGAGCATCTGCTTTCTTAGGCTTTACAAAGAAAGGGGAATCTTGGGAAAGAGCCCCGCTATCTCTTAACACTCTTGAAAACGGCTGAACAGAGCAAATGACAGTCAGCCATCACAGAAGTGATGCTGCTCATCAGGACCCGAGTATTCTGTGGTCTTTCACAGCCACCTCTGCATTACTCCTCCCAGCATCCTCTAGGGCAGGCATCGCTTTCACCACCTGCAGGTGAGAAAGGAGTAATGGGTGAAACGCCCACCTGTGGCGGCGGGATTACCCGGAAAGGACGGAGCCAGGACCAGAGCTGAGGCCGTCAGTCCTCTGACAATTCAAACCACTGGTGAGTGGAAGTAGACTTCCATCCAGTCCTCTGTAGAAGAGATGGCTGAGAGGCCCGTCAAACCCATCCTGTCAAACCCCAGGTGAGTTGGAAGCAGTGCCATTTGCTCAGCCATCAAAGCCAAGGGTTTTATGATTAACCTAGCCTCCTTCCTCTCTCATCTAAACAAAAAATGCTTTCAGGACCCACCCTTCCTCTGCCTCAGGCAAATCCTCAGAACCTGGAACTTGAACAGTTACTCAACTGATAACAGCCGCAGCTCTCTCTCTACCTTTTCTCACACTATTACCAGATGGATTCTTCCAAAATTCCATCATGCTGATCCCCTTCTTGGACTTTTCACAGGCTCCCATTCCACACAGGATAAGCTCCCCTGGTGAAAATACAGCCCCTGACTGTCTTCTCAGTCATATTTCCTGCCGTTCACTCACCTCAACTCAAACCTGATGAACCACTAGTTCAGACACACCAACAGTTTCAGCAAACATCAGGTTGTTTCTGTTAAAGCAAAATAATATGGCCAGAGAAGGACTCTGTATTTCTGTATTTGAGTCCTTGGGGAAGAACTGCAACCAACTTAATAGGTAGACAAGATCGAGAACATAACTTGGGAGTGTGCGCCTATAACAGTGGTTGGGTCTTGGCCAATCCCAGCAGCCATGTCAACCACTCAAACACTGTAGAGTGTTCAAACTGTTCAAATAAGCCAAACGCTGAGCTGTAACCAATCCAGTTGTTTCTGTACCTCACTTCTGATTTCTGCATGTCACTTCCCTTTTCCTGTCTATAAATCTTCTTCCACCACGTGGCTGTGCTGGAGTCTCTCTGAATCTGCTGTGATTCTGGGGGCTGCCAGATTTGCGAATTGTTCATTGCTCAATTAAACTTCTTTAAATGTAATGCTTCTGAAGTTTTTATTTTAAGATCTCCTTTATGTCTCACCTGAACTCCCTATAGTCCCCTAGACCTGTCGTGCTCCTCAAGGCCATGTTGGGCCCTGAGCTCTGTGCTTCCGTAGTGCCCTGTGCATGCCTCTAGCCCAGCGCTTATGACAGTGCACTGAAATGATCCATTCACAGTTGTCTCTGACTAGACCAAGGCCCTTCCCAGAAGGACCACTTCTTACTCACCCTCGTTAGCTAACATGTAACCCGGTGCCTTGCCTATGGCAGATGCTCAATGTCTGCTGCGCTGAGCATGGATTCTGCTTCGTTTTTAGCATCTTACTTAAAACTCTTTGATGATTCAGAGAGCTTGTAATACTTTTTTCCCTGAGGGAATTTTAGCTGGGCTGCTTATCTCATGGTTTCATTTCCCTTCCATTTCCCACAACTCATTCCTCCTTCCTCCTTAACTTCCTCTATGACCTTCCCCAGGCCAAGGAGAACACTCTGTCTACTCTTTTCTGTTGACCATAACCTCTAGTCCTTCCATTCACTAGCTCAGGGCTATCTCCCTCAAGGATTTCCATGCTAACCCTAATCCCACATGGCCCAATCATTCAGGCCATCCTTGAGCCCAACACTATTTGGTTACAAGCTTGTTTCTGGGTTCCTTCTATTTGTGGAGTTGAGCATCTCTGGTAGCTTGTTTGGTTATCTTAGATTGTGTGCTCTGTGAGGGCAGCTCAAATCTCTCAAGAAGCACATCCCCGAGGCATAGGCTGACCTTGCAAGAGACTAGGGCCAACTCCAGAAAACATTCCGCTGGTTTTAGTCACTGAAAACTCCCAGGCCTACTGTGGTAGAGCTGTGCTCAAAGTGAATGGTTTAAAGTAGAGGTATGACAGACCACCAACATAGAAAAATCCATCTGCTCAGCTATCACACCGCCCTGCCAGTAGAGGATTACTCAGAGCCTACTGTCTATTCCTCTGTTTCAACAAGCTACCCTCATAACATTCTTTGAGGTTACATGCCCCCACTGAAATGAATAATGGCATAGTTTATGGTAAATGGTGAACTGAAAAAGAGCGGTGTCATTATTGCTGTAAGTACCCACAAAAGATGTTTATTATCGCACACAGACACAGCCACAAACACACAACTCATTGCTAATAAACTCATTTATTTCCACATAAAGTTGCACAATGTTGTGCAATCCAGCAAAAGGCTGAGAAATGTCAGCAATTCAGACCAAGACTATTTGTCAGCAAAACCAATCCATTTCACCAGCTTCAGCAAACCATTTCTTGCAAGTAGCTTTTTTTTTTTCATAGAAGAAAATCATCACACATAACCTTAAATAGAAAGGACAAATGCTCACAATCCCACAGACAAAGCAAACAACAAGTTGAGGTAATATTGAAGGGACACTTGCAGGTTGTGGGGTGGGGAAGAGGACATCACTTTGTTGCCTGAGTTGCCTAGATCAACATTTTTTCTGTTACTAAAGAAAAAAAAATCTAAGAAAAATTAAAGGGAAAAAGAGAGTCTTCTCACTTATTACCAAACAGTTATTTAAAGAAATCTTAATTTTTTTAACGTTCTACACACATTCATTGTGGCTTTACTACACACCAGAGACTATGTTACGTACTCAGCACATAAAAATAGATAAAGCCAAGTTCACAGACTAATAGAAGAAAGAAACACAGGCACAGATCACCATAATAATACAAGAAGACTGATTATGATAGAGATATGTCATTGGGAATTATAAACTCAGAGAAGAGGCATTTTTTTTAGTTTGCCTCTGGCAAACTTTTTTACTCAAGTTAGCCTGTCTGCCTAATTTTTTATTCTTACAATAGTCCTTACAGATCTTGAAAATAAATACCTAAGACAATTTAAGGGGAAAATACACATATGAGAAGCAAAATAATTACTGCTATAACTCAAAGAGAAACAAAGTTATTCAGAGGAAAGAAGCCATGAAATAAAGCCAGAGAAACTGGGGAAAGGAGAACACCCCAGGGGCTGTCATTTCACTGGTGGTAATGAGAATTCAAGAATCAATACAGTGAGAGTCACGTCAACTAGACAAGTCTGGAATAAGAAATAGAAGCAGCTTCTCAATTTGATTCTCTCCCCCACACTCAAGTGAATTTTTTCTTTTCAATGTATTCATGTCCTTTACTATAACCTAGTAGTCCTGAGGACACTTATGGGCAAAATCTTGCATTCCCTACCCTTCCAGACAAGGGGAGACAAGGCCAGATGATGCAAGAATCAAGGTGACATGGACATGGGCATGAAGGCCTTCGGAGTTAAGAACCAGGAAGGGCCAGGCACAGTGGCTCACGCCTGTAATCCCAGCACTTTGGGCAGCCAAGGCGGGCGGATCACGAGGTCAGGAGATTGAGACCATCCTGGCTAACATGGTGAAACCCTGTCTCTACTAAAAATACAAAAAACTACCTGGGCATGGTGGTGGGTGCCTGTAGTCCCAGCTACTCAGGAGGCTGAGGCAGGAGAATCGCCTGAACCCAGGAGGTGGAGGTTGCACAGTGAGCCAAGATTTCGCCATTGCACTCCAGCCTGGGTGACAAGAGCAAGACTCCATCTCAAAAAAAAAAAAAAAAAAAACAGGAAAGATCACAGCAAGTTAAGATATCTGTGAGAGGGCAGTGAATATTCCAAAGGCAGGAACAATATGAACAAAAACATGTGGAGATCAAAATTCACAAAGTTCAGAAGACTTTTAAAAGTTTGAATTAGGCCAGGCGTGGTGGCTCATGCCTGTAATCCCAGCACTTTGGGAGGCCGAGGTGGGTGGATCACAAGGTCAGGAGATTGAGACCATCCTGGCTAACATGGTGAAATCCTGTCTCTACTAAAAATACAAAAAACTACCTGGGTGTGGTGGTGGGCGCCTGTAGTCCCAGCTACTCAGGAGGCTGAGGCAGGAGAATTGCTTGAATCTGGGAGGTGGCGGTTGCAGTGAGCCAAAATCGTGCCACTGCACTCCAGTCTGGTGACAGAGTGAAACTCTGTTTCAAAAAAAAAAAAAAAAAAATTTCTTTTTAAGTTCTTTGTAGATTCTGGATATTAGCCCTTTGTCAGATGGGTAGATTGCAAAAATTTTCTCCCATTCTGTAGGATGCCTGTTCACTCTGATGGTAGTTTCTTTTGCTGTGCAGAAGTTCTTTAGTTTAATTAGATCCCATTTGTCAATTTTGGCTTTTGTTGCCATTGCTTTTGGTGTTTCAGACATGAAATCCTTGCCCATGCCTATGTCCTGAATGGTATTGCCTAGGTTTTCTTCTAGGTTTTTATGGTTTTAGGTCTAACATTTAAGTCTTTAATCCATCTTGAATTAATTTTTGTATCAGGTGTAAGGAAGGGATCCAATTTCAGCTTTCTACATATGGCTAGCCAGTTTTCCAAGCACCATTTATTAAATAGGGAATCCTTTCCCCATTGCTTGTTTCTGTCAGGTTGGTCAAAGATCAGATGGTTGTAGATGTGTGGTATTATTTCTGAGGGCTCTGTTCTGTTCCATTGGTCTGTATCTCTATTTTGGTACCAGTACCATGCTGTTTTGGTTACTGTAGCCCTGTAGTATAGTTTGAAGTCAGGTAGCGTGATGCCTCCAGCTTTGTTTTTTTGGCTTAGGATTGTCTTGGCAACGTGGGCTCTTTTTTGGTTCCATATGAACTTTAAAGTAATTTTTTTCCAATTCTGTGAAGAAAATCATTGGTAGCTTGATGGGGATGGCATCAAATCTATAAATTACCTTGGGCAGTATGGCCATTTTCACGATATTGATTCTTCCTCTCCATGAGCATGGAATGTTCTTCCATTTGTTTGTGTCCTCTTTTATTTCATTGAGCAGTGGTTTGTAGTTCTCTTTGAAGAGGTCCTTCACATCCCTTGTAAGTTGAATTCCTAGATATTTTATTCTCAAAAAAAAAAAAAAAGTTTCAATTAAGTCCACTAAAAGCAGAGCTCCTATTAGGGGTGCATGGAAATTTGAAGCTGCTAAGTCAAGTAGGGGCAGATTGAGAAGATTCCAGAAAGTCAGACAAAGAGACTTTGGCAGGTAAATCTTCTGTTTCCAATTTTGATAATAACCAATTTGTATAACTGATCAGACAGTTTGCAGAGATGATCAAATCTGGGCATTCATATTTTTGAAACCTAGATTATAATCAGATCTGGTATTTTCCATCATAAGCCTGAGTAAAAACATTTATTCCTATGAAATATTTTCCTATAAGTTAAACAGATATCCAATACCCCAAAAGAGACTCTTAAAGGTGCAAATATGATTTTTTTGTTTCCACTTCTTTCAGATATCTAGAGAACTGAGTTTGAAGACCTCATGAGCCAGGTATTTTCAGGCTATTCAGTCATGGCTATAACTTTTTCTGGGGGGCCAGGTCATTAAAACTTCGCACTGCATCGGTATTATATTCAGGAGGGTCCAGTGTCCAAGCAGTGGGGAGAGAACTTAAAAACCTAGACTCTCTTCTGCTCCCAGCTCTGCCACTGACTGCCACATGGCATGGAAAGGTCACCATCTCTCTCAATCTGGCTGCTCATTTGCAAAACAAAGGGTTTAACTAGTGATAGTTCAGTCTCGCTCAGATCTAAAATTCCATCATAAACAATGCCATTGGAGATTGAACTAAGTTTTCCTGGCCCTAGATTACATTGCAAAAGTCACATTTTAATAAATCTTGCTATCAACATGTTTACTTGTCATGTGTCTAGTGCACATAAAATGGGAGTGCAGACTGTACCCTCAACGAATTGGGTCTTTTAAGCTTCCCAGATGTTTAGATTCCAAATAAACAGTAGTAGGCAGTTTGAAAATGACAGCAGAAAGTCATTGCTCCAGGGGAAGAAGCTGAGCTTCCTAAACCACAGACTGGGGAGTGTGAGCTCTCTTCAAATGCCTTGGGCGAGGCAGCCCCAACCCAGGCAGTGCAGCGTGGTCTGCCATAGCTCTGTGTGTACCCAGGGGTGATCAGGGCTGGATGTAGTCTAAAGGAGGTAGATAAGCTCAAGATATATGATCTGTTTCCCTGCCAAGAGCAATTTGCTTGACAAGCCTCCTGCTTATAAAATACTAAGGCATTCTTTTTGGTATTAAAAAGTTTTGGTCTTTGTAAATGAACTATATCTGCAATGGGAAAGGAAAAAATTGAACAATTTGATTTTTTAAAGAACTAGATGGATAGTGAGCACAGTTTATAAGTTTCCCAGATGAAGGAAATGAAAATCAGTTGTAGTTTTCAGATACTGGTGTGTCCACATATGGGAAATTTTTATCTTTACAGGAATCAAAATAATCTAACTTTTAAAAATACATGTTTTAATGTTTTAAAAAGCATTGATAATCCACTTTTCTTTGATCCTTACAACAAGTTTATAAGGTAAGCAGGGAAGGAATTATTCTTATTTTACAGATGACGGAATACATCCTCAAACCTTAAGATACTTCCCCAAGACTTTGCAGCTAATAAATATGTCTATATAAGTGAACTTGACCCAAGTTGAGTTTGCTGATGCTCTTCTACAATACTCTGTGCTCCTGCAACACCTCAACTTTTCATTTGCATTTTGTACTGATTTGTAAGGTAAACCATTTTGCTGTCATTTATTTTAAAGTTATTTACTATGACGATTCTTCCTAAATTAATATATAAGCTTATAATCAAAATTAAAAAGTGATAAAATCCCAATAGAAAGCTTTTGCTAATTTATTTTTTTAAGTGATTTTAAAGTCACCTGGAAAAAGGTAGGCCACCTAATTTTTAAATGGGGATAATAATGGGGCAAATAGCAATAGAAGCTATTAAAATAAGTCTATAACAGTTAAATAAGGATGGTACTGACACAAGGCTACACAAAAAGACGGAACAAAATCGAAGTTTCAGTAACAGTCCTTGGTATAGATGAATATTAAATATTTATAAATTGGAGCATCACAAATTAATGGAAGGTAGACGCATTTTTCTACAATTGGTCTTAGCATAATTTTTTTAGATATTAATGAAAATAATTTATAGCTTTCAATTATATTTATACACTTAAAGATCAGATAGAATAAAGAGTAAAAATATTTTAAAAAATTAAAGTCAAAAAATCAAAAGAAAATATAGGTCAATATTTATCTGATCTGTCTGAATGTAGAAGAACTTACTAAGCTCAAATTCAGTGGAAGAAATTACAAAGGAAAAATATAAATAAAGTAGTTTTTTTTTTTTTTTTGAGACGGAGTCTCACTCTGTCTCCCAGGCTGGAGTGCAGTGGCGCAATCTCGGCTCGCTGCAATTTCCGCCTCCCGGGTTCACGCCATTCTCCTGCCTCAGCCTCCCGAGTAGCTAGGACTACAGGTGCCTGCCACCACGCCCGGCTAATTTTTTGTATTTTCAGTAGAGACGGGGTTTCACCATGTTAGCTTTTTTGTATTTTTAGTAGAGACGGGGTTTCACTGTGTTAGCCAGGATGGTCTCGATCTCCTGACCTCATGATCCACCTGCCTCGGCCTCCCAAAGTGCTGAGATTACAGGCATGAGCCACTGCGCCCAGCCAAGATGATTTTTAATAAATATTTTAATTTCCGTATATCACAGGACATGCCAACCAATATAAACAGATAGTAACGTGGGAAAAATAATTGTATCACATATGGGAGACAAAGTTATATACTCTCACTATATACAGAATTCAATCAAACCAATTTTAAAACTCTAAGAATTAAGTAGAAAACTAGGCAAAGGATGTAGCAGATAATTCATAGAGATGCAAATGACTAATAAATGTACAAATGTTTAACCTCACTAGTACTCTAAAGGCAAATTAGTATTATACAGCACTTTTTGCCTATCAAATAAGTAGAATCTAAAAAATTATCATCCTTGAGGGTTGAAAAGTCGACGTGAAGTTACACCCTCACTGCTAAAGGGCGAGCCTGGAGCATCTCACTACAAAACAATTTGACTATGTTTCTAAAGTCCTTCAACCGTTCATACCTCTGACGTCAGGAATTTCTCCTAAGGAAATAATCAAACATATAACCAAAGATTTGTAGACAAAGATTATCTCCTGCAGTATTATGTATAATAAAATAAAAATATGAAAAAGCACTTAGAGGTCTAAAATTGTAGGATGTTTAGAAAAATGATGGCTTGAAAAGAAGATGAATATTATGTACCTAATTGAAGGAGAAACAAAGAATTTGTATTACATGAAGAAATACTTTTGACATGATGTTCACTGAAAAAAATTCAAGCAACAAAGTCCATAACAATATGAGTTTAACAACTTGTTTAAATGCCTAAAAGAATACAAAAAGGAACAAGCCAAAAATGTAGAACTGGCTGGGCGCGGTGGCTCACGCCTGTAATCCCAGCACTTTGGGAGGCCGAGGCAGGTGTATCATGAGGTCAGGAGATGGAGACCATCCTGGCTAACACGGTGAAACCCTGTCTCTACTAAGAATACAAAAACTTAGCCGGGCGTGGTGGCGGGCCCCTGTAGTCCCAGCTACTCGGGAGGCTGAGGCAGGAGAATGGCGTGAACCCGGGGTGCGCAGCTTGCAGGGAGCCAAGATGGTGCCACTGCACTCCAGCCTGGGCGACAGAGCAAGACTCTGTCTCAAAAAAAAAAAAAAACAGTAGAACTACTTCTGCATGGTAAGATTATAATTGATTCTTTTATTCTGCTTCTTTAAATTTTTCCATTCTAAACATATTTGCTAAAATACACATTCATTACCATTTTTGGAAGAAAAGAGAAAATTTATACACACACACACATACATACCCTACATACACAAGTATATGGAAATCCTGTTGACCTGTCATCCATAGGGCTTATCTTTGACTTTTTTTTTAATAGTGAGGATAGATTATACTAATCATTCAATTCCCTATTATCAAATTCCCTTGTGACACTACAAGATTACTGGCATGCCTGTAGATGTACTCTAGCCATGCAACAGAACATAGAATATTAAACCTCAAACCTTAAAATTTAGTAGACTACTCTTACCAGTTGATATAAAGAATATGCTTATATTAATGAAATGACACTAATTTCACCACCATACAATTCTAAATGAACTAAAATCATAGGTGTACACTGGTCAATGGTTTGTATCCAAGGAATGAAAATGTACAATTTTATTTCAATATTATTTACAAGTATCCAATTAAATGATTAAAATTATGAACTAATTACATTTCTACTGATGAAGTTTCAACTACAGAGTTATCTGTGTCAATCACAGAAATAAAGTCTGTGTATAGGACTAATAAAGCATCCAGAATGTTTTCACCTCTCTTCAATTTGAACTCCAGTTTATTACCTGAATAAGAAATGAATCAAAGTATCTTAACTTTTTTGATGATTTAGATAAATTTTTCTATTTTCATATGGTACAGATATCACAAATATATATTACATATATCAAACACACATATATAACACATATATATCACATATATATCAGACACATATATAGCATATATATAACACATATATATATGCCGTGTATATATATATATATATACACAAACACACACAACATATATATATATAAAACACATAGCATCAGGGGTGGGCTGGCGCTGCCTTATACCAGCTTGGCAGAGCCAATTCTGCTCATCTCCTTCCTAGTCTGTGTTCAGTGACATTGCACTGGGAGCTTGAAATCAGCCACAGGGGATTGTATACACCCAGGAGTCACCAAATGTTACAAATCAGGCCTTTTTTAATTCCAGAGTCACCTTACAAGTACAACACAGCATAGCAGACATTTTTAAAATATTTGTTATATGAACAAGTGAATTAATAAATTCAACATATTTTTATTGTCATTAAGCATAGCAAACATTAGAGGAAGATGATCTCACTTACTAAAACTTCCAAGGCATGTGTCTGTAAAGTAAAAATGTGAGTTCTCTCAGGCAAATTTCAGAAATTATCAGTGTCTAATTTCTTCATGTTTTTGTCTAAATAAGTGGATGAAACCATGCTCCCTTCAAACTTAGGTATCCAGGAAAGCAAACCTAAAATATTTATGGATCCAAACCAATGGCTTACATGATATTCTCTACATATGTATCTGTGATTGTATAAAGTTTCTCCCCATAGGGAACAAGAAAAGAACTGCAGATATTTATCACCTTTTCTAGATTCTTAAGAGTCCTAAAATGTTATCTCAGATAATGCTAGAGTAACATAAACTTTTTTTTTGCAAAAAATAAGTAAATCACTGCCATACGATGATGATTACTCAATTTCCAGATGATTTAATGGCTAATCCCAGGGCAATATCTTACTAGTTTCAACCCCTGCTGTGTGATGAGGTTTTGACAGTCATAATCGTACAGCAGGCTATAGTTTAATATAAGTAATTATAAACCAGGAATTATCAATCATTATCTAATAATCTGATACTAAACTATTGGATGTTGCTTGTGAAATAACAAGAAAATTCAAAGTGATTATATCAAGTGATTCTCTAATACTTCTAGGCAGCAAAATAAAAATACAAGAAGAGGTTCAAGCTTTGTTAAGGTTTTAGCATCATAATCAGACAGCACCTATAAAATAAGTCAACTATGCCATGGTCCCAGTGGTCAGTAAAGTTCGTTGGGACCAACTTCCTTCCTCTTCAGCTTATGACTCTTGGAATACATTGGGCAGCTGTGTGCACCTCAGATGGAGCAGCCAAAAAGAGCTCAGAGCTTTGGTCCTGACTCTGCAGCCCAAGTGAGATCATGGGTAAGTCACTTAACCTCTTTGGCCTTATTTTAACAACTCAGGATCGTTGACCCTTTCCAATTTATCTCAAGGACAATAACAACAATAATCATTGTTCCCACTAATTTAAACACCTGCAGTGTGTCCAACATAATGCTAAGTTTATCATAAACTAATTTCTAAAATGATCATACAGGGTAAATATTATTATCTTAATTTATGTATGGAAATAGCTAAAGCTTAGGACAGTTTAATAATCTGTTCTAGGTCACATAACTAACAGGGGTTGAAGCTATGGTTCTTCCCTAGTACTGTCTGACTCTAAAGCCTAGGTTATCTTCACAAGACAGAATAACCTACAATTTATACACAAGACAGTAAAACCTACAATTTATAGAATCGTTATAAAGAATCAATAAGACCAGGATTGGGAAAACTCTTGGAAAATTACAAATTGCTCTGTAATTGTTTTCAACTGTAAAGTAACCCTTGTTAATTACTCAGAAAAAATATTTGCTATGTGACTAATATAAACATCCAGTTGGTTGCTCCATTCTAGTCAATCAGCCCCAGTCACCAGTTAATTTCTTCTCTGAATAAAAAATAAGTAGCACAATCTTAGCTTTTTCTGATTTCAAACACAATCAAATAATAAACTTTAATGCCAATCCCAATGCCCAGTAGGGTCTGTTACGTGTTTTAATAAGTGTTTATGAGGTACGTACTGAATCCCAAGAGTGATTACTGAATTGCTTTTTCCATTAGAAGACTCAGCTCTAGTCAAATGGACTCACAAACAGGATTAATAATTTGAATTCATGTGGCTCATGCTCCCCAGTAGACGCATACATTCTAATGGGTTGTTTTTTAAAAACTGTGACTTTCTAAAAATTCTAAAGGTAGTACTACAATTATTTTATTTAAGAAAAGTATTGCAACTTTCCCTGAAAGTTTTATATTAAATGCTTTATTTTGAGAAATCTTGAAGATGGTAGAACAAAAGCTACCATTAATTAAGCACCTTCTGAGTACCATTCACTGTATTATGAATTACTTTTTTTTTTTTTAATGAGTTGGAGTCTCGCTCTCTTGCCCAGGCTGGAGTGCGGTGGTGCAGTCTCAGCTCACTGCAACCTCCACCACCTAGGTTCAAGCAATTCTCCCACCTCAGCCTCCCAAGTAGCAAGGACTACAGGCACACACCACTATGACCCAGCTAATTTTTTTTTGTATTTTTAGTAGAGATGGGGGTCTCACCATGTTGGCCAGGCTGGTCTCAAACTCCTGACTCCTGGTGATCTGGCTGTCTCAGCTTCCCAAAGTACCAGGATTACAGGCATGAGCCACTGTGCCCAGTCTTTAACATATGTTTTGAACTATCCTAACAACCCTGAAAGATCAACATAATTAAATGATAAGTACTGATAGGCGCTGATATTGAAGCATTCCAGTATGTCACAACAAGAATAGGAGCCACAGGTGTACTAAACTTGTGTCTAATCAGCTAAAATGGAAGAAAAAGCTGAAAAGTACTGTGACCCACAGAACAAATTTCAATAAGGCACAGTTCCACATCGCACTGCCATCCCTCAGTTCTCAGTTGATTGCAGAGGTTTTCTCCAGCAACATTCCTCAACCTCTGCCCTGTGTGCTGATTTTGGGTGCATTATATCTGACTTTTTTTCACATATACCAGAAAAAAAAGTAAAAAACAACAAAAACTTTCCATGAGGCTTACATTTATTTGAAAAATTGGGAAATTTGCAGATACATTTTGTCCTAAGGTTATAATGCCTACCTTAAAATAATTGGAAACGCTTATATCAAATCCTGAAGATTGAAGTCAGTTTATTTGTTAGAGGAAGGATATTTCGCAAATAGTTCTTAAAATTGACTCCCTGTTTGGCCTTCCCACTGCTAAGTGGCTCCTGGGGTTGTTTATTATTAGAGTGACCAAAAATAAGTGTATCTCTTCTGACCAGTATGTCTCTCTTTACTTTTTTTTTTTAATATAGGAGTACAAATGCAATTGTGTTACAGGATATATTGCATAGTGGTGCAATCTGGGCTTTTAGTGTATCCATCACCAGAGTTGTGTAGATTGTACCCAACAGGTATTATTTCATTTCTCTTCCCCCTTCCATTCCCCTCTTGGAGTCTCCAGTGTCTATCATCCCAATCTCTCTGTCCATATGCACCCATTGTTTAGCTCCCACTTATAAATGAGGACATGTAGGTTTTGACTTTCTGTTTCTCAGTTATTTCACCTAGGACAATGACCTTCGGTTCCATCCATGTTGCTGCAGAGAGAGAGAGTACAAGTGCAGGAGCTGGACTTTCTGCCAGTTTGGGTGCAACACAAGCATCCCCAAACCGGCCTTGACTGCAGAATTTTATTGCTTTTGATGGTAACGGAAAACAGGAAGACTGCAGCTGGGCCTGAAGTCCCAAGCGGAGTTTAATGTGGCTGCAGACGAAGAAGTTGTGTTTCAACTTGCAAAATGAGAAAATATGATACAGTAATAAACATGGGTGGTGCCTAAGCATCAAATCTGTGTACAAAATTGCAGCATAATGAAATCAACAGAGGGGAACATCTATTTACTTTCACTCTTTTAACCACAATAATTTAATAGCTTTAAATACTTTTGATGGAGTTACAGGCCTAATAAATGTCACATTCCAAAGTTTGAAAGCCTAAAAGTTACTCTGGATCCCTGCAGTTAAAACAACAACAAATATCCACAACTCAATCACTCAAAGTTCCAGTGATCTTATAAAGCAATCCAATTCTGCTCCCTTGAGCCGATGATATCACTTGTTAGACTTGTCTAATAAATCACTTGGTCAAATTTAATCTCTACTTGCACAATATTATTTAGCACCTCATACATTCTGTTCCCTGTTTAGGGCAATTCATTAATTAGACATTGTCATATCTGTGAAATCAGGATTATACTTGCCATCCTCATTTTTCATGTAAAGAAACAAAAGAGCAAAGACTTCTTTGCAGTAATGCCTTAGGCAAAAAACAATTCACATCATGAGTATTGCTTTCTATGCTTCATTCTGTTATTGTGCCAAAGACCTCTGATTCCTATGCAAATTTTCTGCTCTTTTAAAAATGTTTTTCATGCTGAAAAATGAATTATAAAAACCAGTGGGACAGAGGGCTTTCTGAAGGGAATGGTGAATAGTGCTCATACAGCAAAGAGATCAATACTTAAAAATGGAAACATCCCATTAAACTTGGCATGTTGGAAGTCATTGGTGACTTGGATAAGTGTCAATGAGATAGACACAGGACAGATGCCAATGGATCAAAAGTGATTTGAGATGAAAGAGATGACAGCAAATATAGATTACTATTCCTAGAACTGTGACTGTAAAAAAAAAAAAACAAAAAACAAAAAACAAAAAAACAAACAAAAAAAAACAAGGGTTTTTTTTTGTTAACGGCATCTTGATTGCACTGGTTACCCAGCCTCAGCATGTAGTCATCTTTGATACTTTATCTCCCTTGCCCCCTACGTTGGAATTACCAATTCAATGAAATTTGTAGAAATCAATGCCTCTAAAATGAATAAATGTTTTTTTATTTTCATGGCTACATCTTCATTCAGACCATCATTGTTTCACACCTAGACACTTCGAGAACTTCCTAACTTTTGGCCTAGCACTTCATGCCCACAACAATCTGCAAACTAACTCCCTTGTCAGGTTTATCTACCTTGACGACCCAATTTGAGTGCTTATCTCCAGCAAAACTCTCCACCAAAATCACCCTGCATTTTTCACATCCTTGCCTTTGTTTTTGTTCCAAGCACCCCATTAAATGCATCACCATCCTTCAAGATCCATTTCAAGTATCATCTTCCCCATGAAGCTGGCCTGCCCTCTCCAGGCAGAGATGGTTTTTCTTGTCTCTGGCTACCTTAGACCATGTTACTTATCATTCACTATACATTCATCAAGTCTTCTTGAGTTCCTTCATAACAGGGACCCCGGTATTTAGCAATCCCCTGAACTTAAACAGTACTCTTCATATTATATAAAAAGGCACCTGACACAAAGTTTGTGGAATGGTATTTCTTATCTGTAGCTATATGACAGACATAGCTAAAAATGTGGCTTCTGGTTGTTTTTGCTAACAGTTACTCATTTTGTACCTGGTTCCTGATTGCAAAGTTATGATGTTTCAGAGTAAAACCAGCCACTTTCCTAAGACTCCAGAAAAAAAACAGGCTCCTATGAACAAACTGTTTTCAACACTTGTGCACAGTAATAACAAATCTGTTGAAAAACCAGTTAGGTGGTACAAAGCAGTTATCACTTGAACCAATAATATTATCAGGTCACACATTTTAGTTAACAAAACTGAAGACTATGCAGGAAGCTTTATGCGGGGAACTAAGTGTAGGATGCTTAACTGTTGGAGATAATATGGTGACATCATTTAAATTTGTTCTCTCATATTTACTCATTTATTGAATGTGTACTGGTTGCATATCATATGGACAGCATTGTATTAGGTATCACTTTTTCTTCCACTTTTTTAAAAGTTTCCAAAGCTTACTGATGTTGGGGGAAAACCTCGTGCCCAGAGCCTCAGCCTTGAATTCAGAGGTTTCTGAACTGAACTCTGACTGCTTCTAACTCACAGCCATGCCAGTCCACTTTCCATGCCTTCCTTTCCTCATCCATTCACTAAGAGGTGGAGAAAAAAGACAAAATAATTTCATTTGTTAAAAATGAATCTAGGGTCCACAAAGGGTGTATTTGGAAGAAATCTACAACGATCACAGTAAGTACATCTTGAATAAGGCAACAGAAACAAGAACATTTTGAAGTGTTTCAGGAAAAGTAATGAAATGAATGTAAAATAAATGAAAGAGGAATATTCCCGTGCATCCAGCACCCAGATCCAAAAATAGCACCATAGAACATTAACAGTAGAAAGGATAGCCTCTATCCTGGATTCTAACAGGAGTCTATATATTTTTTAAAGCTTCCTAGCTTATTAGCTAGGTTTTGAAGCAACTGTTTTAGGAAAGTTAGCAAAGAATATCTTACAATCTTAAAGTTATTTTCAAGTTCTTTACATAGTGTGTGTGTGTGTGTGTGTGTGTGACAGAGAGAGAGAGAGAGAGAGAGAGATCAGACATGCTTGGATCACCTTCCCCTGCCCCAAGGACCTGGAAAAATGATACATGGACAACAACTTCTTTTCCATGGATAAATGATTGAGTTCTTTAGCAGAGGTGGAGAAGGAGGTGACATGATAAGAGTAATGTCTTAGAGTCTAATTCCATCATCCAAAGATGTGGGTTGAAATTAGGGACAATTGGAGCCAGAGAGACAAGGGACTAAGCTATTTTTATAATACAGGTGTGAGATGACAAGGGCTGATATTAAGCTAGTGACTTGGAAATAGGGAAGAATGGTTGGTTGGAGAGACATTGCGGGCACGTAATAAATTCCAGAGGATATATTGGCAGATGCCAAAAGACAAGGTTTCCCAGAATTAAATCCCGATGCTCATAAACTCTGGTATGTTCCTTTATCCCACAGTGTGGGTCTGTGTGTGCATGTATCTATGTGCGTTTGTGTGCCTGCAACTTCACCCCAAAAGATCAAAGCCTAATTACTGTACAAACAGACATAAACCACATGAATACAAAACAGTCTCTGTCAACTGAGACGTGTTGAGGACGTCTTTTTGTAAGTTTCACGCCTCTTAGGTAGAGTCCAAAATGAATGTCATCTAATTTTGGAATCTTTATTCCAAGGTGAGACAGGACGCCCTGTTTTAATCAAGAGTTTATAAAATTAAAGGGTGCGGGATCACCTATTCTGTTTTCTAAAAAATTGATGTAGATAGATACTATGAATGCTACCACACACACCTCATTCCCATCCTACAAAATATATCCTATACCATTCTGGGGGCCTCTCCCTAGAAGCTAACACACTATGCCAAAACATGCAGTGGTTTAGTGAGTGAACAGACATCTGAGAAAAGGATGAGACCACTAGACATATTTCCACTAGTAAGCAGAGCCAGGCGTTCCAATGAGACCTCCAGAGGCAGGCATCTGGCTTGGTATTCACCCACCAATGCCACCTACAATAGCACTTGTAGGGTTTCTTCCCATAAACGAGTGTGTTCATTGGCTTCAATTTATGTTTGTTGAAGGAAAATCATACTGCTCAAGTAATGGAAATTATTCTTTTGTAAATTCAATGAACACAACGATGTAACAGTAGATCAGAACCCAACTTAAGAGAAATTGTTTTCTGAAGGTAAACAGAGTCATGGGATTCTTGATAAACAATGAGAAGGTGGGGGTCTAATCACATCATATCTCAAACTTTGATAAAGAATAACCTTTACTGTTGTCACCATGAAAATTAAAATGCAGAAAGTGTTACTCTCTCTGGTCCTTTTATAAACCATATGAGCAATACTTATGGCCCAAATCTGCCAAACAAAACACATTCAATCCTTAAAGCTGAAGCTCATAGGTATATATACATATATATATGCTTTATGAATTGTACATATGTGTGTGTGTGCACATGCATGTGTGTGTGTTATCATTTGTTCAACTGCCTAATTCTTTGCCTATCTGACTTTAGGTTGGGCCACATCACTTTCTTTGGCCAGTGGAATACGAGCAGATGTCTTGAATATGCTGTGAGCTTGATCTTTTGTGTTCCAGTGATCTTCCATGAACAGAACATGCTTTAGGTAATCATTACACCTTTATCCCAGATGCAGGACAAATTCACATGGAAAACACCTTCACTCAATCTGCAGCCTGAAGTAAATAATATATATGTGAAGCAAGGAGCAGAAAAATGCCTCAAACTACTATTAATATCTCAGAGAAGCCAGGTGTAGTGGCTCACACCTGTAATCCCAGCACTTTGGGAGGCCAAGGTGGTTGGATCGCTTGAGGTCAGGAGTTCAAGACCAGACTGTGCAACATGTCGAAACCCCATCTCTACCAAAAACACAAAAAAATTAGCTAGGCATGGTGGCTGGTGCCTGTAATCTCAGATACTCAGGAGGATGAGGCGGGAGAATTGCTAGAACCCGGGAGGCGGAGGCTGAAATGAGCCGAGATTGTGCTACTGCACTCCAGCCTGGATGACAGAGGGAGACTCCAACTCAAAGAAAAATATATATATATTTCAGAGAAATAAGAAAAATATTGTGCTTATTTAAAAAGCAGGATATTGTATTTGAAAAGGAATATTCAGAGAACAAGAGCTCTTGAAAATAAAAAAAAAAAATCACAGCCAAAACATAATATGCACTAGAAAAGTGAATACTTATGATCCAATAGAGAAAAGAAACTTAAAAAGTAAAATCAAGAGATAAAGAGAAAACAGGGGATAAAAAGATAAGACAACTAGAGGAGTAATTCAGAACATTAAACGTACAACTAATAGGAGTTTCAGAGAGAACAGAGAAAATATGATGGACCAAATTGCCAAAGAAATAATATGAGGAAAATATCCTAAGACTGTAGTATGGAGTATCCAGATTAAAAGGCACACAAACAGCCCAATAAATGAATGAAAACATCACCACCCGAGAACATCACTGTAAAATTTAAGAACATCAGGCAAATAAAGGAGATCCTAAAAGCTTCCAGACAATAATTCTTGGGAACTATTGGATTGGAAATTAGATGGGCATCTGACTTCTTAGTAGCAACTCTGAATGCCATAAGACAAAACAGAGTGAAATACTTTCAGAATTTGAGGTAATTTCAACCTAAATTGCTATGTCCAGGCAAATAAAAAAAAAAAAAAAAAGATTGAAGTAGAACTGATGTTTACACTGTATAAGGTAACTCAGAGGGACTCTGTTGGAGGATGTTTTCCAGTAAAACAAGGGAGGAAATCAGGAGGGAGATATATGCTAAGAAGCAGGAAATGAGAGAAATTGTTGGGATGATGGTGAAAGGAGTCCCATAATGTCAACTGTGCAGCAGGCACAGAGGGAAGCTAATGGCAAGTGGAATAGGAGAAGGAGGGCTATGACAGGAAGGTCCCTAGGGGAAAAATTAAAAACTGAAACATTGATTTATAAATGAATTTGAGTGTCTGTAAAAATTATTGATAGAAGTTTGATAGGTCTGTTGGAACATTTAAGAAGAAAAATGTGATTGATAATAATAGAAAATTTTAGAACAGGTAATTTTTAACTCAAGGTGTGGCTGGGAGTGGAGGATGATTTTTTAAAAAGAAGAAAGAAAAAGCAATGAAAAATTATAGTAAACTACTTGACCCAGCATAAAGAATATTACATAAACATGGCTATTGATTTAATCAAAGATCTAATCTAACTGTGAGAAATGGGGGATGGAGACTTGGTAGTAATACATGAGCATTAAATCCTCAACTGCATTAATAGCAAGTAAATAATTAATGTCTAAAATTGACTTAGCTTGGCTTATCTGCCAAGCCCAGGGACCACCAAAGCCAAATCCATACAGTTCCCATAAGTAAGCCCTTTCCTGTCTCTTACCCATCTGAAGCTACAAACCTAGGAGGAGTCAAACACAACAACAGGCAAAGATAAGGAGAAGATGTGCAAAACAAAGAAATTGGGAAAACACCTACTGCGGTCTCCTTCTACCGCAGAATGACTGGAAAAACCATGGGAGCTGGCACGTTAAACTAGCTCCAGGACAGGTTGAAATAGGCAGGGGGTGATGACATGATTGGGGGTATAGTTGCTTCCTGTTGACACCCTTTGGAGTTGTGCTCCATTAATCTTTAGTCTGGCAGCCACGAAAGTGCCCTAAATAGCCAAAGGAGAAAAAAAGAAGGATGGGAGGAGCGAATTTTGCCAAAGTTTCTCTGCACTCTGCCAACATTGATGGCCTTGGGACAGAACTAAGCTAATCGGGCCACAGGGGATAGAATCCAATGCATCCATGTCATTAGCCTTTGGGATCTTTCCCATGATCTGTGGCACATATGGACAGACATGGCCCCACCCAGCCTCTCTTGAGGAAAGACAACTACCTGACTTCTCTGCCAGACATGTGAGAAGGAGACAAAAAGCAGGAGAGTGGGGCAGCGCCTCCATCACTACCACAGATGAGGCTGTGAATATGAAGCTAGGAAACTTCCACCCTCCCTACACCCCATATTATCTGAAGGCTGATCAGGAAGAGTGATGCTTGTATTCTAAAAGCCTGTGTGAAGGCCAGGCTTAGTGGCTCATGCCTCTAATCCCAGCACTTTGGGAGGCCGAGACAGGCAGATCACGAGGTCAGGAGATCAAGACCAGGGTGAAACCTCGTCTCTACTAAAAATACGAAAAATTAGCCGGGCACCTGTAGTCCCAGCTACTCGGGAGGCTGAGGCAGGATAATGGCGTGAACCCGGAAGGCGGAGCTTGCAGTGAGCTGAGATCGTGCCACTGCACTCCAGCCTGGGTGACTGAGCAAGACTCCGTCTCAATAAATAAATAAATGAATAAATGCCTGTGTGAAAAGGACAGCCCCTTCAGGATGGGACACCGATCTATCCTCGCCTGGTAAGATGGTTAATTTTTTATGCCACTTGACTAGGCTACTGAGCCAGGTTGTGCTCAGTCAAACATTTGTCTAGATGTCACTGTGAAGGTATTTTTTAAAGGTGATTAACATTTAAAAAGTAGACATTGAGTAAAGCAGATTGTCTTCTACAGTGACGGTCAGCCTCATGCAATCAGTTGAAGGCTTTAAAGGAAAAGACTGAGATCCTCTGAAAAGAAAGGAATTCTCACTCCAGACTGCCTCCAGACTTGAGATTGCAACATCAACTTTTCCTAGCTCTCCAGCCTACTGGCCTGCCCTACAGATTTAACACCTGACAATCCTAACAATTGTTGGTATGACCTAAATCCTTAAAATTTTATAATAAATCAATGTCTCTCTCTTTCTCCTCTCTATGTAAACATGCAAATATGTGTTTGCATATGTTTATGATTTGCATACGTGTGACTTATATGAATGTATGTGCATGTAAATAAACATAAATTATCTCTCTCATATGTATATCAATATATACACACATATACATATGTGTGTGCGTGTGTATGTGTGTGTATAAAATATTGGTTTTGTTTCTCTGGAAAACTCTGACTAATGCAACTGGCATTATGCTAACATGAAATTCTGGAAGAGACATCTGACCTCTTGCCATCAGTAGAGTCCTATGTACCCAATCCTGGAAGGAAAAATTATTATTCAAACTCCAAAGGTTTGATGTTTATCATCAAAACTCAAGAACACCAAATTTAGAAAGAAGCAAAGAGGCAGAGCCCTGACAAACCTGAACACGATGGTGACCCTTACTCCTCAGAGGCCAGCTTTTCTACCAGAGTGGTTCTAATTTCACAAGATTTACCTCAGTGTAGCTGATTTCAAAAATTGCTGCTTCCAGGAAAATGAGTTTTTGGTATCCTTCTTCATCCACAAAGATATGGGTTTGTTTATCCTCCAACCTCGAGATTTTCGTTCTTTCTCCCACTTCTCACCTCTAAAAAGAATAGTTTTGAGTACAATCATTGAAAAAAAAGAAAGAGGAGTAAAGAAAAAGAAACAAACAGAAGAGCCATGGGTGTTGCTGGTGGTCATTTGAGAGCAGCACTTAGATCTCAAACCTACCTTTGTCCATCAGTTTCCTTTCTTCAGCCCCCTTTTAATCATTGATGTTCTCGGCTGCCCTTCCTGTAAGAACCTGTTCCAGAACCTTCCTGGGAGACTTCTCCAGGGTCATTGGCCACTGTGCTTGAAAGACCTATTTTGCACTAGATGGAATGCTGCTAACATTGCTATTTACTTTTAAATTGTGTTGATTTGCTGGGAAAACATTTTTAATAATTTTCCACTGGAAAGTACATAAAAACACAAAGAAGTAAGTAAATTTATTCAAAAACATGAACATGTCACTTTAAAAAATTACACCGAACACAAAATAAAAGGCTTATCAGGAGACATCTTTGTGTATTATTTAGAGTATATGCTTCATTTTTTATACTTATAATTTTATGTAAATATTTTATCATCTACCTTACCACCCAACTAAACCATATGGCTTTAGAGAAAGGAGATAATGTCTTTTTTTTTTTTGAGACAGAGTCTCATTCTGTTGCCCAGGCTGGAGTGCAGTGGCACCATCTCGGCTCACTGTAACCTCTGCCTCCCGGGTTTAACTGATTCTCCTGCCTCAGCCTCCCAAGTAGGTGGGATTACTGGCTTATGCCACCACGCCCAGCTTTTTTTATGTATGTATGTATGTATGTATTTATTTATTTATTTATTTATAGTAGAGATGGGGTTTTACCATGTTGGTCAGGCTGGTCTCGAACTCCTGACCTCAAGTGATCCACCCACCTCGGCCTCCCAAATTGCTGGGATTACAGGCCTGAGCCACTGTGCCCAGCTGATAACGTCTTACATACCACTGTATCTGCACCTTGTTATACAGTGAACTAAATACATAGAAGTTGCTCAGACAACAACAAAACACCTGCTGAATGAATGCAATCAGTGTACTTAGTTCATACGTTTTTCCTTCATTTCAGGTCTAGGCTTCCAATATCTGTTCTGATTTTCATTTGGGAGATTAATGCAGAGAGGCTAGGTGTGTTGCTAGTCAAACAATTCTTTCTCACAAACAACAGGCTTCCAACTATCAGTTTTGTCTCTAATTCAGAAACAGCCCCTCAGTGCTATGAAGACTTTTTCTAGTATCTTGGTCATTGAACTTTCAGGTAAAATAAAGCCAAAGTATATGAGAAAATAGTAACCACATTCTCTTTCTTCATGTCTGGGCAGTCCCTTCCTGGCTCCTTGGAACTGCTGGCTGCCTTTCCCCTCGATCAAGCAGTAGCAGCAGTAATCCCGGCCTCCCTGGTGAACTTCTCAGCATGCCCAGAGTGTATGGGATAACTCCGGAAGGCATAATGAGAAGTTACAGGGCCCAGGGTAAATGTCAATGTAAACATAATTGGAAAGATATTAACTGAGACTGATGGAAGGCTTCCCAAAATCTTTAACATGACCTAATCATAAAGTAACCACCAGATGTTTATAATTACTATTCAGCCTTATTCGCCTCCTATTCACTTTATGAAGGGAAAGGAAAGGGACAGCTACCCACAGCACGGGTGGCTGTGGGCTTATGCAGGGAAAGATGTGACCTGTGTTCCCCACTGGCTGGACCCAAACATGACAAGTCATTCCAACTATGGCCAAAAGTTATTAAGTTCCTGAACGAAAGACTGCAGCTCATGAGTTTCTTCCAGACCCACATCAAAGCCCAATTAATTTAGAAAAAGTAGGAGGCCACTTTCCATCATCGTGTGTTTTGAGGAGCACTAAATAGGAATTTGGCACCAAATATTTCCTTCAACCAGTTACAATTCCAGATATCTATTTATTAGAGAATTACTTCCTGTGTTCCAGAGGTTTTGGAGGTCTAAAAATGCCCTTGCTATGTATGTGCCTCTCTTTCATAGCACTCCTCACACTTCTGAAAGCCGGCATTCTGTAGCCTGGAAACTGGAAGTTGCACGCGAAGTCATGAAGAGAAGGAGAGAGAAAGAGAGATCTTGTTAGTGGAGATGGGGAGAGAGGGTGCTGTAGTGAGAAAGGAGGGCTGGAGGGAGGAATCAAAGGGATCTTTACAATTTAGCTAAGGACTGAATCAGGCAGTAGGCTTTCCTGGGTAGAAACTCTGGCCGACCTTATCCTAAACAAATTGATTCAGGAACAGACAACCAAATACCGCATGTTCTAAAGTGAGAGTTAAACACTGACCACATAAGTGGGAGCTAAACATTGAGTACAGATGGACACATAGAGGGGAGCAATAGACCCTGGGGCCCACTTGAGGGTGGAAGGAGGGAAAGGCCGGGCACGGTGTCTCACGCCCATAATCCCAGCACTTTGGGAGGCCAAGGTGGCCAGATCACTTGAGGCCAGGAGCTCAAGACCAGCCTGGCCAACATCGTGAAACTCCGTCTCTACTAAAAATACAAAAAATTAGCCAGGCGTGGTGGCACATGCCTGTTAATTCCAGCTACTTAGGAGGCTGAAGCAAGAGAATCACTTGAGCCCAGGAGGCAGAGGTTGCAGTGAGCCGAGATCGCCCCAATGCACTCCAGCCTGGGTGACAGAGTGAGACCTTGTCTCAGAAAAAAGAAAAAAAAAAAAGGTTGGAAGAATAAAAATTAAAATTTAAAAATGAAAAATAAAAACATGGTATTGTACACTTTAAATGGGCAAATTTTAATGTATGTGAATTTCATCTCATTAAAATTTTTTATTAAAAAATAAATTTAAAAAAGAAACTCTGACCTGGATTCAAATTTGTGTTTTACCCCCATTTTACAGATGAAAGAAATGCGGCACAAGGAGACTAAGTAACTTTCTTAAGGTCACAAGGCCAATATGTATGAATAGAGATTGTGGAAAGCCAGAGTCTGTGCTCTTATCCGCCCAGTGGCACAGCCCCTTCCACATAAGAGAAAAATGATACCTACTTTTTAGAGTGGTGAGAATTTAATGTAATTTAGGTAGAGCACCTAGCCCAATGGCCATTGTACAATAAGTGCCCAGTAATGAACATCTATAGTTACTTTAGTTAATGGTAATATTCTACCAGCCCTTTTCCTACATTGTGTGGGCTGCAGATGCCCATATAGTCCTGCCCCAGGCCAGACCTGCACAGGAAACTGCAAGACCAAACAGGCTTCATTTAGATTTCAGGGGACTACACCTTCCTATGCTTTCTCAAGTTGCTTCATCTCTTTCCTAACTATGGAAATAAACTGAAAGTTACATACAAAAGAAAAATAGCCACTAGACAGGAAAAAATCATTGTCTTTAGCATCCAGGAATTAATAGATCAATTTTGTATTTCCACTGAGAATTCGTTTTTGTCTTCAGCACAAGCCTTCTGCTCAGAGCAGAGTTACAGTTTTACTCACAATGAGTGTGCTGGCAAATTCAGCTTTCCTACAGGAAACGTGAGACTTGTGACAAGGTTATTGTGAAATCTAGACAAAGTTTCTCACTTCTGACTGCTGTTGGCTTGCAACCAAGGGAAGACCCATCAACCCAACAGTCTTCAGAGCTGACATGTAAACAGGACAATCTGCAAATTTGCTAATGTTTCCTCTTGCCATGCCCCTGGGCTGTGAACATGTACTGGTCTGTGGCCTATTAGGAACAGGGCTGCACAGCAGCAGGTGAATGGCGGGGAAGTGAGCATTACCACCTAAGCTCCATCTCCTGTCAGATCAGAAGCAGCATTAAATTCTCATAGAAGCAGAAATGCCATTGTGAAATGCATATGCAAAGGATCTAGGTTGTGTGCTCCTTATGAGAATCTAATGCATGATGATCTGAGGTGAAACAGTTTCATCCCGAAACCATCACTCAACCCTGCTCACCTCCCACCCCTGCTCAGCAGAAAAATTGTCTTCCATGAACCAGTCCCTGGTGCCAAAAAAGTTGGGGACCACTGCCCTAAACCTGAATTCCAAGAAAAAAAAAGCAAAAACTTATAATATGAGGTCCCAACATAGCAAATGTCTAATTGCCTATTTAGCTTATATAAAATAAATTCTTACTGGAAGCCTCAAAATGTCCCATGTCAGTCATTCAAATTAGTTGTGATGCTTTAGAACAGGACTTCTTTATCTTTAGGATCTACAGATGTATTTTAATGATCTGAAATTGTACCCAAATCCTCTAGGTACCTGTATAGTTGTTTTCGTGGAAGAAGCAGCTTTACTTTCTTAAATAAGATCTGCAACCCAAAAAAGATTGAGAATTACTGACATACGCATGTACTTTGCACTGAAAAAAATGTTCAAAATCCATTGTTAAATAATAAAAAAATAGCTGCTGTGTATTTCTGTGTTATATGGTACTTTTTGAAACAACAAATAAATCTATAGAAAAATATTATAAATATACACCAAAAATAACAACAGTGATTATCTCAAGATGTGAATTTATGAGTGATTGTTTTGTTATGTTTGCTTTTAGATTTTGTATGTTTTGCATGTTTTTCTACAATAAGCATGTGCTAGTTTTAAAATGTGGGAAATCCAAATAAGTGTTATTTTCAAGCTAATTTCAAAAAGCCTTTATAAATCGTAGTCCATACACCCTTCCATACCATTATTACCCATGTTACTGCCAAATCCCTCTCTGTCAGTACTATGTGATCTGGATAGTAAGAATACATACTCCATCCAGTCTAGGAAGGCCTTCCATGGACTGGTCAGACGGCCATTTCTGAGTCTCAAAATCTGGATGCACAAATGTTGGTCCTGGTTGAGACTTGAAGAGAGGTCATACTTTTGTAAGAAAAGAAGACTAGAAACTTTGAAGAAGAAGAAAACGGAAATAGAAGAAAAGCTGTGTAACCTAGAAACAGCTCAAGCTACATGTTAAGTCTGTGAGCAAGCAATGCATTTCAGAAAGGTGGATGTTGCTGGTAGGACCTTTCTAACTCTTCAGCTCTTCAGCCAAAGCAGTGAGGAAAATAACGTTTACATCAAATGCCCATTAATGTTTTGTTTTAGTGGCAGAACTAAATTATTCATCCAAATGCTAGAAGGCAAACACATTCCTCAAGGAGAGTCTGGCAAGCTGTCCAGAAGTTAACTTACTGTTGAAAGTCCTGTCAGTGTGCAGGATTTAGAAAATGGGAGATTTGGGAGATTGGGGATGCGAGAAGTATCTACACTATGGTTGACAGATTTAGCAAATAAAATACAGGATGCCCAGTTAAATTTGAATTTTAGCTAAACAGCAAGTAATTGTACATAAAATATATCCCAAATTTGCATGGAACATACTTCTACCAAGAAAAAACATTGTTGTGTATCAGCAACCCTAATGCTTAGAAAACAAAGAAGAGCGTATCTGCATTGGCATATTATCTCACTCAAGACAGACAACGTACATACATATTGAAGGGAGGGTGGGTAGAGGTACGGAAAGTCTAGGGCTAAGGACAACTTCTTTCTGGACCTAGAAAAGGCCCCTAGAAATAAAGTGAAGCAATGAGTTGAATAAACTTCTTGCTTTCATGTAAGAAAATTGGGTCTTTCTAATGTTGTTCTTCTTGGTTTAATATTGGTTAAACCAATATTACCCCAAAAGCAGAAGGCAGAGAAACCCAGGAAAGTCCCAGGGTACATAGTGTGCAAGCAGACAGCAAAAGGAACGTGCTAAATGGCAAAGGGTAAGCCTCAGAAGTGTTGCAGTTGGGGTTGAAGTAAGTGTTGGTTGGCTTTGCTTAACTTTTCCTACAGCCAAGATTTCAGCACTTCATCTGAATACCTTGCACCTTGCAAAATTGTTTTCCAGAAAAAGTGCACTGAAAAATAAAATCATATTTTTTTAAAGTTAAGGGAAAAGAGATATGTGTTGATGCCTAGATCTATGTGACACCAAATGAATAAAAAGTAGAAAAATATCATCTTCCAGATGTTTCATCTAGGTTATAACAGAGCATATTTTCACTTTCCACGCAGATGTTTGGCATGTAAATGTAGGCTGTGACTAAGATACTGAAAAGCACTGATTGAGAAATCAGAGAAATGTCATTTTTATATTATCCACAAATGGCCACTGAAATATTTTTTCAACTTATTTTTGGCCTATCTTAAACATATAATTGGCCATGAAATTACTAGCTCTGTAATCTCATAAGCTAAATGAAACATTGATATGACTTCTCAATTTTCTGTTTTGCTCATGTATATCCCCTTGCTTTGTTCTCTGAGCATCTGATTGAGGAAGTACTCAGTTTCCTAGAGCCAGAGGATTCCAGTCCCACTGAAACCTGCTCGTGCCTTCACCCTCATACTCTCCCAGTGAGTGCAGTATCCTGGAAATTTGGAGTCTCACAAACCATAACACCTCAAGTTTCATCATGGAAGCAGAGCCACCATAAGTGATACGAAATAAACGGTTTATTGCAGAGGTTAGACTCGACAGCATTGTGGGAACTTATAAAGAAGCCGGTGGGAGGCTGTTGCCTTTGCATCTGGCAGTAGCCTTGAAGTCACTAGAGGTCGAGAAGGCTGGCAATCAGGAAGACGAGCTGGACATGAACAGAGAGACAAGACAAACTAAAACCCACATCTGTATCTCATGGCCTCCAACCTCAACAATATAGATAACTTGCAGAAGAGACTGGTGTCCTTTGCCATGAAGCTGCACAAGGTTCCTGCCATGGCTCAGGACTCAAAGAACTGAAAGGAAGAGATCTGCTGAAAACTGGAGAAGCTGTGGACCCAGCCATTGCCCCACACCAACAAGGTGAACCAACAGATCAGTGATGATATGTAAGTTGACACTGTCATGGTGCCTGGCAACCATATGTCCATCCTCTGAGCATAACAGCTGCTGCTTCACTTCTACCTTCCATATCTCATGCAAATTTTTCTTGTGTCCAACTCCAACCAGGGCCCACACAAGGAAGGGGATTTGGGTATGCTGAACCTCTGGCAGGGAACAAAATCTCCCCATAGTATCAGGCCTGTTTCCCTGTTCTGGCATTATCTGGCTGGGGGAATTTGGCAGAGTATTCAATCTCTGTAAAACTCTGTTTCTTCATCCATAAGGATAACATTTATTAAGTCATTTGAAAAGCAAATATGCCAAGTGTTTATTGTATACAAGTGAACCCAAATTGCTACTCATTCTGCTTATATTCTTGTTGATAACAACATCTTCATTGGGATGTTGTTGTTTGGATTTAATAAGGTAAAAAAGAATCTAGCATATAGGAAAAGCTCAACATATGTTATTAACCCTGTGTGCATGCTCATGACATGTTCATTTTTAGAGTAAGCCAAACTTTGGTGCATCTAATGAGTCAACCTTCCCTTGGAGCTTCCTATGCATGAACCTGAAGAACTACCATCAGGGACAACCAACTCATGATTGTATTCCCAATGCCATTTGCGGTCATTCCCAGATTTTTAACGAAATGTCTCACTATGCTGTCTTACCATAGGCAATGTAGATAGCCTTGGCTCTCCTCTCTTTAGATTCGTACTCAGAGAACTATCTGCTAGTGAAAAGGAAAAGAGTGCAATCTACCAGGCAAAATAGAAAGTTAAGGTATGGAAGGTGCTCACTTTTCAAACAGCTGCTACAGTGCTATTATTAATACTGCCATGGTTATTTTCACGTAGGATAGCTAGCACAGAAGGAAAATCAATCTCCAGCCAGGTCTGTGAGGACTCAGAACAGAACTTCAAGGAGAGCATAACAAATGCCCCAAACTCCTACTGCTTACTTCACTTAAGTCTTATTCGTACCATCATTTCCAGCTGGGTAGCAACCACATCTGCCTCCCTTCTGCTTTCTCTGCCATCGCTAGTGGCAAGTTGGTGGTTGGATGTTGTAGGTGGGTTCTATAACGTGGTTTTCAAAATTTTGTAACCCAAAACTTAGCTCTCCCTTCTGCATGGAACTATTGTGATTTAAAATTAGTAGTCAAGGTAGTTCCTCAATTAAGGAGTATTTGGAACAGGGAAAGTCTGCCTGATAATGTCTGATTCTATACTTTCATGTGAATGTACTCCAACATGTACATCCATAGGTAATTCTGTATTATGGGGATTATTAAAAAATATAATGTTTGAAGATGTCTTCGAGTCATTTTACCTGCTAGAACAATACTTGTCTAGTATCAGTTAACTGGTCGCAAAAGGAGAGGTCTTGTCTTACTCTCAACAGTCTCTGATGGTGTCATTTGAACACTGACACATGCAGATATTTTCTTTCTCATATGTGGTCTTGTTGAAACTCCACAATAACTGCAAGTTTGGGATCTACAGTCATATAAATTTAGATCATCATGGGAGATAATTATACTGTGGAAATGATACGATATTTACATGTCGAAAAGGAGTCATAATTCTTCGAAATAGTTGCCTGCTAGCTTTCTTAAGAACTCATTTCACAAATTCGAGTTAAAACAAATGAATACATGTTCCTCTTTTTGCTTCCTCTTTTGAGCAATTTTATGATTGAAAAAAAAAGGCACATTACCACAATGGAAAATACCTCATTTTTCCATTAAAATGTACTCTTTTTAAACAGCTATCCCCCCACCCACTTCCCTGTTTATTGGGTTAAAAGGAGCCATTTCTAGGAGACCAAGCCAAAGTCTCAGCAAGGTGGTGGAAAGCTAGGTGCTTGGACGGCTAGTCTGTTACCTACCCTACACTACAATGACTGTGGCAGCATCAACAGCAGCACCAAACCAACCAGCTGGAAAGTGAGAACAAATCATTCTAGTGACTGACAGTTTGGTCCCCTCTGTGCCCCAGGAGAGGCCAGGTTGATTTTCACCCACAGTGGGAGGCACTGGCTCAATCAGGTCTTCTTGCAGCTAGTGGATCCAGAATCAGAATGTTCTTATACAAATACCACTTTGTGTCCTTAAAAAGAGAGATTCCACATGGTCCCAAACTACAGGTGTTTGTACAAGAACATTCTGTGGAATCTCTCTTTTTGAGGATGCAAAGTGCTATTTGTATGAAATGGCTTCATTTCACCAGCAATTTTGATTTCATTTTTTCAGCCTAATTTGGGTAAAAAAATGAAACCAAAATTGCTAATGAAATAAAAACCAGTGTTTCATGGGTTGAATTTTTCAACTTTTTGTATTAGCCCAATAGCGTCCGTCTTTTCTAGTTAAATATCGACTTCTCTCCAGGTAGATATTCTAAAGACAAATGGAAAATTCAAACAAGTATGCTGATATATAAAATGATGTAGACAAATAGTTTAAAGGGTTGACGAAATACTTTGCTCCTTAACTTGATTCTCTCCTTTTTAGTTAGACAGTTACAGTGTCATCAGAGAGAAAATAAGGAAGCTAAAGATTGTTCAGGATTTGGCTCCTCACACTAATTTTATTCTCATGAGTTAAGATTTTCTTGATTCAAAATAGGGCTCTTCCCCTTTTGTTCATCTTTCCATAAGGTTCATACCCTCCTAAGGCCTGGGATTTCTCCATAGACAGCGTCATCCCTACAATTATCTTAGGATCTGTGCAGATTCTCCACACATGGTGTTATTCATAGCATGCAGATGGGGTATTCCTATCCCTAATAGTTTAGGTTAGAAAAGTACATTATGGATAAAATACAGCAATCTCTTAATGATCTCTTCTACATGGATAACAAGTAGAAGTGCTCATGAATTCTAGGTAATTTAGGTTTATACATATCAGAAAATATTACCAAAAGCTTCCAACCATTTCTCTCTTCTCTCTCTCTCTACATACATTCTCATTCTCCCTCTCTCTCTATCTCTCTCTCTCTCCCTCCCTCAAAAAGTATCTCTGCAGCATTTCACACAAGAAATTAATTAAATCCCATTGACTCTTTCTGGGAAATATGCTACTGAGCAGGAACATCCACCTAAGATGAAAAATACTAAAGGTGAGGAAGAGAAGCAAAAGTTTAGGATAATCTTCATGCTGGATTATAACTTAAATCCTGAATAACCTGGATTTGGCTGAACTTCACTCTTTTTTATGTTGTTTTCTTTTTTCAAATAAACTTCAAGGCATGAGATCGTGGTACTAAAATAGAAATACAGTGGAATCATGTTATTGCAAAAATTTGGCAAAGCTACTGGTGAAATCATGTCCCCTGAAACATAACAATGACATACAGTAAAAGCACAATTCATTTCAATGTGCCCATAAAGAGAGTGTTAGCTGTTCCTCAGAGTCTACCCTGTAAAAGGGTTTCAGCATATTTAGTGAACCTACATTCAACTCAGTAATTCTTATCTTGCCAATAGCATATGTGGTATGTTAAAATCCACCTCCCAGTAAATTTCTGTGTGGCATATAAAATGTATTAAAAGTACACGAGGCAAAGTTGTTCTAAGGGTCTGCATTTCATTTTGATGTCTGATCATCGGTGTATCATTTTCCTGTTCTATTATTGTTATTAGTTAATTCGTCTATGGTGCTTGATCTTGATGGGGAGAGGAGAAAGAGAACTAGTGGGTGGGGTTTTTTTGACATGTATCAAAGGGGTGATAGACAAAAATAGAGCTGAGATTGTTAAGCCTCAACACGCCATGCCTCCTGACACCAAGACTTGTCCATGCCACCAGATTGCTGGGATCGTGCCTCCTGCTCACAATCTAATTACCAGGCTCCAAACACAAATATGCTATCATCCCACACAGAACATTAAGTTGATGCTGCTGAGCCAGCCTGCACTGAGGCACAGGGTGACAGGAGTTTGCAGGTTTCTTTCACTGCTCGCTTCCAGTTACATGGTTCCATAGCCCCAACCTCTGCTGGCACAACCAGATTCCTTCCACTGAGCACCATACCATTTCACCCCAGTTAGGTGCAAAGGAATATACCTGAGAACGTGTGAGAAGCCCACAGATTTTCCAAGCCTGTGTTTAAAGCATTTGTGAAGACAAAAAGAAGTGAGATGGCTTACATGTTCCATTCAGTGACATTATCTAAGGTGATGGAGGGCCTGTTCCGGGAGTGAGAGGGGAGTGAAGTTGAGGCACTGGCCACTTCTTGCTCTTGATGTCACTGGTCCTGAGACTTCCGAGCTGGTGACTTGTCCCACTCCTGTGTGTGAGGTCCACAAATAAGCTGACATCAAAGATTGTTACAGTGAGAAGTAGAAGGGCAGCTCAGTTTAGGGCGAGGAGTGGAGAGAGGAGAAAGGAAGTCATTTCCATATAACAGTTGTTTAAAGGAAATTTAAAGCAGATGCTTCCAAGACTGGACACTAGACAGAAACTAGGCCTTTGGGGAGGCTAATAAAATTCAAGTGATGAAGGCCTTCTTAGGGGAAAAGCTGTGTTTTTCACAGGCCCTATGTGAGACCATGAGAGTCAAACAATTCACTGGAAATATGAAATTGATTTGCATCAGTTCTATGAAGAGGCAGACAAAATGTATGGCAATTTAAATATTTTGTCTTTCAGCCACTTAGGATGATATGTCATTGGACACAGTCTGACATTCAGAGTGTCTTAAGAGAAAAAAGAATGTTCCTAGAAGGTGAATGTACGAAGTCCAGAAATCATAAGACCCAGAAGACACTTGAGGCAAGGAATTTTAAAAGTCAGAATGCACGTGCTAATGCCTTTCCTAGGATCCAACTAGAAAGCCTCATTTCCCTTCTTGAATATAACCTTTTCAAGTTTTATTTCTCCAAAATGAAATCTTACTTCCTTCCCAATTTGCTTCTCTCCTGAGTTCAGCAAAACTTGTCTTAGCATAAAGAATACCCAGAAAATTTATCCAGGAGAAACAGATTTACATAAAAGATAATCTTATGTTTCAGCATGGATAATCCTGTATCATTCATTCATCACTGAGCAATTAACCCCTATGTACCATATAATATGTTCCATGATACTATCAATGGCCTTCTTTCTCTTCTAGGTAGTTGGGAGTTTTGTGTTAAATCATAAGTTTTATATGCTTTCTGAGTATTTTGCTTCTCAAAAACTGTATTATTTTTATTTTAATTACAAAAAGGATACATGTTTTGTGTAAGTAAAAAAATATAGCAATACATGAAGAAAAAACTAAGCCTACCTTCCTAAGGTAACCCATGTTAGTAATTTGGTGTGTATCCTTCTATTCTTTCCCTCATACTCATACAAGCATATGTTGATGTAGAGAAAAACTGTTTTTATGTTTGGTAATGAGCTCATTCTATAAACATTATTCAGTACCTTGCTTTTCTTTGCTTTTTTTTCCATAGCAGAATATTATAGACCTATTGAAAACACTGGCTTCCCAAATATGGCAAAAAAACACTGAATTCCAGAAAACTTTAAATTATTCATATTTGCTTATGGATAGGTAGAAACCTGCTATAATAAGGTAAGAAAATACCAATTGTAATACTATCTAAAATACCCAGATTCAAAGTTATTTTCTTTAAAGAAATAAAATGTCTATTTTAGCAAAATAAGTTTAGAGGAAGGGAGGTCCCATAGAATGTTTAACACTCATTTCTTTCCCTCTTTCTTTTAGATATCCTTCTCAGAGACTGGCACCTGAATCTTTTCCTACCCCTAAACTTTAATTGTTTTTATTTGCTTATGAACTTTAAATTGTTCATATTTGCTAATGGATAGGTAGAAACTTGCTACAATAAAGTAAGGAGAAACCAATTGTCCCCTTTCTTCAAAATACTTCCTCTGGCTTCTGAAGCTCTGTATAAACTGCCCACATTTCTGAAAGTAGTTGAAAAAACTGCCGATGCCCCTGAGAAGTGAGATCATAGAGGGCCATCGTCATCATCCATGGACATCGGGCTAGGAAGACTGGCTGCCGGTACCTAGCTGAGTCCTGAAGGAACATGGGAAAGACTCAAGAGTGTTGACAGGAAAGAGGATGGGCCAGTAGGGGTGGGAAATCATTCAGATGCCAGTCCCTGAGAAGGATACTTGAAAGAAAGAGGCAAAAGAATAAGGGTAATAAAAATGCAATGGGACCTCCCTTCCTTTTAACCTATTCTGTTAAAATAGACATTTTATTTGTTTAAAGAAAATAACTTTGAATTTGGATTTTTTTATATAGTATTGCATCAATGTTAATCTTTCTGAATCTGGTCACTATATTGTGGTTATTTAGGAGACTACCTTTGTTCTTTGGATATGCATAATGAAGTAATTATGGAGAAGGGTAATAGTTATTGCGACTTACTCTCAAATGCTTTCAAAAGGAAAGGGAATAAAGAGGGGAAGGAATAGGAAGAAGGGGTAAAAGAGAACAGAAAAAAAAAGGTAGTAAGTGTTCCTATAATATTGACTAATTTCTTATTTGCTTCAATGCTTTTTGTTTGTTTCAATGCTTAATCTAAATTAAATTTCTTCATTCTCACTCTTAAAGAGGAAGGAGGAAGAGAACCCAGCCCAGAAAGTACAGGAAAACATCATTCCTTAACGTCTTTAAAATTATTTCATAAAGTAAACCACCTCATTCATCAAAGATGTGATTTTATGTACAATAAAGTATTTTTAAAGGTTTTGGAATTTTGTGGATCTTTCAGAAATTTAGCCCAAAAAATTCAAGAGTGCCATGAGCTCAACTGAACAGACCTTTGAGACAATCAAATCCAATCTCTTCATCATACATTATGCAAGTAAGCAGACAGGAAAGGAAGAAACTTTTGACAAAATTTCAGAATGGTTTCTAACCATATCTTTTTAGGATTAATTTCCTCTCTAATAGTTATTTTGAAGGCCAAATTCTCATTTTGAGTTACATGGTAAGTACACATTCCATTAACTATGTATTTTTAACGGAGAAAAAATACTGTCCACATTTATCTATATATGATACTTGCTTCAAAACATTGTTTCATGTTAAGTGTCTTTGGTTTGTTTATTTCATGTGTTTTTTTCTAATTAAACTTAAGAGAAGGGAAGTCGGTTATATTGTATCCATATTTTTACTGACCATGTTCTTTCTTCCTGATGTTCCAAGGCTTCTTCTTTCGGCATGTCTTTTCCATGTAGAGAGCTTCCTTTAGCTGTTCTTTTAAAGCAGATTTGCTGGTGACAGATTCTTAGTTTTTCTTCATCTGGGAAGGCTTTGATTTCCCATTGATTCCTGAAGGATACTTTGACTAAGTATAGGAATTCTGGGTTAACAGTTATTTTCTTTCAGCACTTGAAAAATGTTGCACCACTTCCTTCTGGGATCTATAGTTCCTGGTGAGAAATACGTTGTCATTCAAATTATTTTTTGCCCTGTAAGTAAGGTGTTCTTTTTCTGTCACTAAGCACTTTGAAGCTTTTTAAAATTGTCTTTAGATTTCAAGTTTGACTCTATTATGTCTTGATATGGATGTCTTTGGATTTATCTTCTTTGGAGTTTACCCAGCTTCTCAAATTTGCAGGCTTACATCTTCTGCCAAATTGGGGACATTTTCAGTCATTATTTCTTAAAGTGCTTCTTTAGTCCCATCTCTTTCTTCTCTCTTTCTAGGTCTCCGATTACACATTATATCTTCTATCATATTCTCCCAGGTCCCTAAGGCTCTGTCCTTTTTTTTTCAGTTATTATTTTCTCTACATTGTTCTAATTGAGAGTAATATCTGTTGTTTTGTCTTCCAGTTACCTGATTCTTTTCTCTGTTCCCTCCATACTGCTCTTTAGCCTGTCCATTGTGTTTCTTATATTGATTATTATATTTTTCAGTTCCAAAATTTCTCATTGAATTATTCTTTATATTTTCTCTTTCTTGAGACTTTCTATTTATTAAAGTTTTCTGTTTTCACAGTTTGTAATTTTAGTATATTCTGTAATGTTTTTAATTGCTTGTTGAGGCATCTTAGGATAGCTGCTATAAAATTCTTGATCATTCTAATATCTCTATCAGCTTAGTGTTGGCAACTATTGATTGTCTATCTTCATTCAGTTTCAGATCTTCCTGGTTCTTGGTTTAAGAAGTGATTTTCATTTGAAACATGGACAGTTTGGGTATTAAAAGACTCAAGATGTTATTTAAGCCTTCTGTTTTAGCTGTTTTCTTCTGACACAGTCCTGGCAGGGAAAGTAGGGTGCCACCTCATTCCTAGCAAATGAAGGTAAAAGTCCAGGTTGTCACTTAGCTTCCATTGCCACACTGGGGTCGGGGATGCCACTTGTTACCGCTGGACAGAGGTAGGAGTTGCTTCTCCCCACCTGAGCTCCTCTAATACCAAGAGAGCAGGGTGGTCACAAGTGGTGGTAAAAGTCCTGACTCTCCACTAAGCTTTTTCTGACACTACTGCACCAGTGGCTGTGGGTGGAAGTCTAGAATCCCCATGTGGTCTCCACTGACATCAAAAGTAGAGGAAAAAGGAGGCAGAGGGAATACTCAGTGTGGATGAAACTCCCAGCTCCCTGCTCAGATTTTTCTGACATCACCCCAGTGGAGGTGGCATACAACACTTCACTATCCCTCTGAAGGGAGCAAATCTATGCTCCCCACTTGGCCTTTGCTGGTGGGGGTGAGGTTGGAGCCACTGTATTTTTCTGTAGCATTGGCTGGAGTACAGCAGTTATTGTCAAAGTTTTCTATCTTGCTAGGCTGCCTATTGGCTGGCCTTTGGCTAGAGAAAGTAGGCTTTTGGAGGGGACATTTTTGTCTGCTCCTATTGGCATTTCCAGGTTGCTGGCTTCGTTAGTTTCAAGTCTCAGATATGTGAGGCCAAAAGAAAACCCAGGGAACTTTCCACAGTGTTATTTCTTGGGTTCCAAGTTCCCTAGTTCTGCCTTCTTCTCTTGACCTTTAGAGTCTTCTTTTGTTTGTGTTACATATTTTGTTCAGGGTTTTTGTTTTGTTTTGTTTTGTTTTGTTTTTGGAGATGGACTCTCTCTCTGTCACCCAGGCTGGAGTGCAGTGGTGCAATCTGGGAAGAGTACATCTATTTCATCTTCCCAAAAACAGAAGTCCATTTTAGGTGAGGTTATTTTTTTTTAATTTTTTATTTCCATAGGTTTTTGGGGAACAAGTGGTATTTGGTTACATGAGTAAGAATTTTAGTGGTGATTTGTGAGATTTTGGTGTACCTGAGCAATATACACTGAATCCAATTTGTATTCTTTTATGCCTCACTCCTCCCACCCTTTCTCCTGAGTCCCCAAAGTCCATTGTATCCTTCTTATGCTTTTGTATATTCATAGCTTATCTCCCACTTACGAGTGAGAACATACAATGTTTGGTTTTCCATTCCTGAGTTACTTCCCTTAAAATAATAGTCTCCAAGTTGCTATGAATGTCATTAATTCATTCCTTTTTATGGCTGAGTAGTATTTAGGTGAGGTTATTTTAAAGTAATTAATACTGAGTAAAGAAGATTCATCCATAGTGGCAAAGCCACATAACTTCTGAGTATCTTAAACTATGTCTAAATGGTACCAAAACATGCAGTCAATTCTAAAAGTTCAGCTAATGATATTTAATAATATAGAAAAATGTTCACAACATATTTTTGTGTAAAAAAAGGAGATTTTAAAATGGAATATGTATTATGATTCCAATCATGTAAAAGGTATACATGAACACATACAAAGATTGACAGATATAAACAAAGGGATGAATGAATGGAGAGATAGATGATAGATTGAGTAGTGGTAGAGAATAACAGATTTTTTAGAAAAGTTTTTGCCTTTCTGTATTTTCAAAACCATCTAAATTAATAAGCATTACCTTTGTAGTTAGAAAAGAATATGTATTTTAAATCCATAATTCAACTATTTATCTACACGATGCCAAACTAGCTTAGGTTGAATTATCAGCCTGTGAATAAAATGTTCCTTCATCCATAGAGAAACATCCATTTATGACATTCTTTGAATTCCTCTTCTATTAGAATTCTTTATGAATTTAAAATAGAAACATGATCAGACTCAAGATTTCAATACAAAGATTACTTTTTCATGTTCAATAATAAGCAATTAAAAGAATTAATGAAGAATCTGATTCATAGTATCAACAAAAGCTGTGAAATTCTTAAGAACAAAAATAAAAAGAATTATGTGTAAGACTTAGAAATATAAAGGAAACCATAAAACATTAGTGAAGTAAATATAAAAGACCTAAGTTAATGGAGAGACATAGTATATTGCTATTGATTAAGGATTAGTATGCCAGTTTTTTCCATATTAATAGATGAATTCTATGTATAATTCCAACAAAAAATATAAAACATTTTTATGGGAAGGTAGCTATTATGTTTCTTCTACAGTTCTTCTGAAAAAATTAATAAATACTGGCAACACACTTTTTTTCTTACAAAGAATAATGAGAGAGTGCTTAGTTTACCATAAATCAAAAGATACTATAAAGGTACCACAAAACTAATATAAATAGTTGTGTTAGAATAAACAATTTAGTGAACAAAATAGATGCATCATTAGACAAAAATATAGGAATGCAGTATTTCGTAAAAGTGGCATTTCATGTCAGAGGGAAACTGTAGATTGTTTAATATTGGGAAAGTTGGCTAATAACTTAAGAAAAATAGAATATTATACTCTGCTTCAAATCAAATTTGTAAGAGGGCTCCAGTTAAGATTTAAACACTTTTAAATGTTATATTTTACAAGAAAATATATGAGACAATTCTACATTCTTGAAGTAAGAAAGGCTTTTAAATAATTACCCAAACTCAGTAGTTATAAAGGCAATGGTTGATGTTCGACTTCATAAATATTTAAAATATCTTTATGTTGAAAGACTCCATAAGCAAAGCCAAATGACAAAAAAACTAGGAGAAAGTATTTTAACACATATAACAAACTAAATTTAATAATTTAACGTTCATAAAATATGAAAAATCCCTACCATTAGAAAGTAAGTAAACAATCCAATAGATAAACAAACAAGACACAGATATCAGAGAAGAAGAAATATACATGGCTAATTATGCAGTGAAAAGATTATTAGTGTCACTAATATCAAAGCATGTTGAAAAGATTGAGGTGTTATTTTCATCTATCACATTGGCAAAAATTTTATAGAATTCATTGTTAAGGACATCTTGAAATGAACATTTTCATATACTGTTGATAGGAGTTTAAATGTAGTAATTTAAATTTTACTTTTTAGAGGATATTTTTATAGAATTTATTAAAGTTTCAAATGCATACATCTGGAACTCAGTAATCCCACTTGAAAAAACTCACCCTACAGAAATATGAGAGTATGTTTACAAAGATTTATATATGAGGTAGTTCACTGCAGCACTGTTTATGTATAACAACAACAACAAAGTGCTAGCAACCAACATCCATCTACAATGAGGAGATAGTTAAATAAACAAAGTTACCTTTAAAAATAGTATGCAGCTGCTTGAAAAATAAGATAGTTCTTTATATACTGACCTGGAAATAAGTTCACGATATACAATTAAGTGGAAAACAGGAAGTTGCAGAAAAATACAACCCTATTGTGTATAATTCACATGCTCCCAAATTCTCCAAACTTATTCTGGCTCACATTTCCTTTAATGGCTAAATAACCATTTCCTGCCTGTTTGAAGAAGTTCAGTCTTCCATCAGATTCCTCTCCCTAGGTATTTCTGAGGAATCTCTGGAGAATACCTCTAGGTTCCAGGAGTCCTTCCTGGTTTATAGCTTCTCACCTCAGCCAGCAATCTTGTTTTGGATCCTGTCTCTCTCCCTGAGGTGTCTTCTTAGACTCTTGCAACCAAGTCTTCAACCACAGTCATTTCTCACTCTAAACATGGAATTTGATCTCAGTCTTATTCTCAAATGTAACTGCAACCAGGCAGTCAGATTAATAAAAATGTGCTGAAGGCCTGAGAATAAAAGAACATAATTATAAAGTAGAAAATAATAATAATAAATAATAAACACTTGTATAACATACTGCTCTAAGTATAAAAGATATACATGCATACATACATACATACATACATAGACACATAGACAGATTACTCCTGACAATAGCCCTAGGGAGTGAATACTACTATTAGCCTCATATAATAGACTTGGAAAATGAGGCATGGAGAGAGTACTTTCTTGCCCATGGTTACACAGGCTGCAGACTGTCCCCAGACTCAATGAATACCATTCTGTGTTCCTCACCAGCAGCAGCCTGCCCAGCCATCTGTCTCCTTATAGTCTTCTGGCCCCAGAAAATCACCAGCACGCTGTCTCTTTCCCATCCCCAAACCCATCTCTGCCCTACAATGCTCCTCACATTCCTGAGAGATAGAAATCATTCCATCTCCCAGTCAACATGATCATCTTCTCTGGAAAGATGTGACAACCTTTTACCTGATTTTGCAGGTAATTCCCCATTCCATGACAGAATATAGCCAAAGGGGTTACTGAAAATGTCTTCCTAATCCAAAATGCAGTCTAATAAAGCCATATACCTATACCTGATTTTCAGTAACATAAAAAAAAATTTACACTGGACAAAGGACACCCTATTTAATAAATGATGCTAAGAAAATTGGATATCCATATGCAAAAGAATGAAACTGGATCCATATCTTTCACTATAAAAAAAAAAAAACCCTAGGTGGATTAAAGACTTAAACATAAGACACAAAACTATAAAACTTCTAAAAGAAAACCTAGGAAAAACTCTTCTGGACATTGGCCTAAGCAAAGAATTTATGACCATGTCTTCAAAAGCAAATGCAACAAAGACGAAAATAGACAAATGAAACTTAATTAAACGAAAAAGCTCTGGCCGGGCGCGGTGACTCACGTCTGTAATCCCAGCACTTCGGGAGGCCGAGGCGGGCAGATCACGAAGTCAGGAGATCGAGACCATCCTGGCTAACATGGTGAAACCCCGTCTCTACTAAAAATACAAAAAAAGTTAGTGGGGTGTCGTGGCGGGCGCCTGTAGTCCCAGCTACTCGGGAGGCTGAGGCAGGAGACTGACGTGAACCCGGGAGGCAAAGCTTGCAGTGAGTGGAGATTGTGCCACTGCACTCTAGCCTGGGCAACAGAGAGAGACTTCGTCTCAAAAAAAAAAAAGCTCAATCAACAGAGTAAACAAACAACCTATGAAATGAGATAAACTATTTGCATCCAACAAAGGGCTAATATCCAGAATCTACAAGGAGTTCAAACAACTCCACAGGAAAGAAACAAATAACTCCATTAAAAAGTGGGCAAATGACATAAATAAACATTTTTCAAAAGAAAACATGAAAGCAGTCAACAAACATATGAAGAAATGCTCAACATCACTAATCATCAGAGAAATGCAAATTAAAACCACGAAATAAAATCTTATACCAGTCAGAATGGCTGTTATTAATTAAAAAGTCAAAAAACAAGAGATGTTGGCAAGGATGCAGAGAAAAGGGCACACTTATACACTGTTGGTCAGAATGTAACTAAGTGCAACCTTTCTGGAAAATAGCATGGAGATTTCTCAAAAAACTAAAAAATAGAAAAACCATTTGATCTACCAATCCCATTACTGGGTAAATATCCAAAGGGAAAAAAATAATTAGATCAAAAAGATACCTGCACTTATACATTCAGATGATTGGATAAAGAAAATGTGATATTTATATATCATGTAATATTACTCAGACGTAAAAAATAATAAAAATCATGTTTTTTTGCCCCAACCTGGATAGAACTAGAGATCATTATTCTAATTGAAATAACTCAAAAAGAGAAAGTCAAATACTGCATGTTCTTTCTAGCTAAACAATGGATACACATGTACATACAGATTGGAATAATAGACATTTGAAACTACAAAAGGTGGGCGAGTGGGATGAGGGTGAAGTTTGAAAAATTACCTTTTGGGTACAATTTTCACTATTCGAGTGATGGGTTCACTGAAAGCCCAGACTTCACCACTAGGCAATTTATGAATGTAAGAAATCTGCACTTGTGCCTGCTAGATCTACTTTTTAAATTTAAGATAAAATAAATTTGAAAAAGAAAGAAAAAACGAATATTAAAAAAAAATGCAGTCTAACACTGCTCCCTCTGGATAAATGGCAAACTGTTGAATCTTTGAAAGCATAGAGTCCCTTGCTTCTGATCATCAAGGCTTCCAGAATACTAGAGTGTGTCCTCAAAGCAACCCATTCTATTAATAACAAAATGGATAAATCAATTTTTAAAAATATACTTATTTTATAGAAAGAAAAGTTCAGAATAACACAGAAAAGTAC
Organism: Pongo pygmaeus; assembly: GCF_028885625.2. Taxonomy (NCBI): domain Eukaryota; kingdom Metazoa; phylum Chordata; class Mammalia; order Primates; family Hominidae; genus Pongo; species Pongo pygmaeus. The sequence continues at coordinate 28,320,910 of NC_072373.2, forward strand.
TAACAGTGATTACCTCTGAGAACTAGGATTGAATGGAAACAGGATTTTTACTTTTCATTATATATACTTGTATTATTTGTTGTGTTAAACATAATTACTTTAAACTTAATTAAACTAACAGCTTTAACTTAAATTTAAATTAACTAAAAATTATATTATTTAAAAGTATGTGGAAATGTGATCATTCTGACCATATGTATATAATACCAAGAAATAAAAAAATTAAGCGGATAAAATCTGACTGTAGTATAACAAACAGTTCTTTTGTATTTTAATTTTTTTCATTTTGCTCACCAAATATTTTAATATCGTATTTGAAAGAGACCAACTCTATATTCCCAATTACAACAAATTATCAATTCTTGGAGCAGAGAATAGATCTTCACCCTTGGCAATTAAAAAGCAAAGGCTATTTTTGATGTTATGTTGGATGCCAGGGGACCCAGGGGTTTCAGCCCGTAGAAAACCACCCGAGCCTCACTCAGTAAGTAGAGGTGGGGATTAAATTCTCCACATTGACTTCCCCTGGCCCCTGAACTCCAGTCATGCAGCTGAAGCCTGACTGACACCATGTGCTCCAGAGAAAGGGCCTGCCAACCCCAACAAGGTGAGGAAGATCACAAAAGTCCTCCAGTTCTTGTCTGAGCCAGCTGATTTAACAGCCTCTTTATAGAGGATGTTTTTATTTTTGATCCTATAACCCAGAAATTTGATTTTCTTGGAACAGAAAATTTGAATGTGGGTGGGCCTACTTATTTCATATTCCCTCTCTCTCTCTCTCTCTCCCACGCACACACACACACACACACACCCTTGTTTCATAGGCTCAAGTCTTTTTCTCCAAGCGTTTGCTTCTCTCTGGAGGTCCTGCTCTCCCTCTGTTCCCCTCAGAGCCTTCCTTGATGACTCTCTTCACTCCCATAAATGGTTCTATCCATCCTACACCCAGCAATTGCCCAAATCACTTCATGGCATCAAGATGACAACAGTAAACAAGCAGAATCGTCTTAACATCTTAAGGATGGAGGGAGGTCAACTGTGTCTAAATTCACTGTTATTTTTTAATGACTGTTTTCCAACACTGACAACTCTCCCCTAAGAGGACAACAAATCCTCAGCATTTCTGATAACTACATTGAGTCTGTTGGAATACAGTTTCAGCGTTCTTCTACACTTTCCATTTCTTTCTCCTCTCCTTACTCATGTGGCCAAAGAGATACTATGAAATGATTTTCTCAAAGATTCTATTCTAGTCACCATAATCTAGACACAGACAGCAAGGGGTTAAGGAGTGAATCTCATCCCTAATCACAGTCTTATTCCCAGCCATCCCCTCTGACTCCCCCACACACAGTTTGTATATAAAGCAAAATGTAGGTTTGGCAGGGAAAAGGGCCATAGAACCACAATAGCTGTGAAAACTTAGTCAAGTCCCCTCCCTTCTTTGCACCACAGTTCCTTATAGTTAGTTATTAAAGCCATTCATAAATAGTCATCTTCTTCTCTCCTAGTTACATGCTAGAATTTTCTTTCCTTGCTCCCTCTAAAATTAGGCATAGCCATATGACTTGTTTTGTCTGACAAAATGTGAGCAGAAATGCCACACATCACTTTCAAGTGAAAACTCTCAGAACCAGTGCATGAGATTCCATTTTTCTTCCTCAGAGATCAAGGAAACGTAGTTCAAGATGGGCTCTTTGTCAGCCTGGATCCCTGTATGACTTCAGTGAGGAGAGGCCCCTCTTCCACCCCATGTGGTAGCACTTACATCTTAAATGACTGAGATTTGAGAGTTATTTGTTATGTAACATAGCCCAACTCATCCTGACTGACACATTATTTATCTATAAAATGGAATGATGATAATAACACTTAACAACACCTAGTGTTGCCCTGAAGATCAAATAGATGACTCTCACACAGCACTCAAGCAGCATGCAGCATGTAGTAAATGCTGGATGACTATTTGTTATCATTCCTTGTAGAAGACACCTCTAGCAAGCCAAACAGATGATTAGAAGCAGATCAAAGGTATTGTCTTACAGCTAACGTTGAACAACAGCAACAGAAGTATAACTCAGCACCACTCGGAATCATTCTCAAGAGAAAATTCTCCAGACTTCCCCATCCGCAACTCCTCACTGATAACCTGTTACCACCTTATGCTCACTTCTGGCCTGCCCACACAACTCACCCTCATGATGGATATGCCCTTCCCCCACTTCTTCACCTTCTCGGGATGTCTTCCCTGACCAATGTCGACTCATGCAGATTATCCTATATCATACAGCAAACCACTCTTTCAAATGCATGTCTTCTGTATGGACTGTATGCATTTCGACATAGCTTTCCTCAAAATAAAAATCTCTGTTTCATAATTGCCTGATTTTCATTTAAAGACAGGAATCATGTGCTTTGTTTCACTGATGCCTTGCCATTTCCATAGTTCCCCCAACATCCCCTCACCATCATTTCACATGAATCTTTAACCCACCCGTTCTGTGGCAGAGACTGGCATTTAGCAGAAACTCCATTAATGCTATTTCCCGACTGGTTTAACATGTGCCAAGATCCACAAAACAAGGTGAAACTAAGGAGGACTTACTGTGAGAGGTGTTTAAGCTAGATCAATTTCATCTTGAATAGGAGCCAGATAAAATGAGGCTGAAACCTACTGGGCTGCATTCCCAGATGGCTAGGCATTCTAAGTTTCAGGGTGAGATAGGAAGTCAGCACAAGATACAGGTCATACAGCATACATGTTTGCTGATAAAACAGGTTGCAGTAAAGAAGCCAGCTAATTCTCACCAAAACTAAGATGGCAATGAGAGTGAGCTCTGGTTGTCCTCACTTCTACATTCCCACCAGCACCATGACAGTTTACAAATGCCATGGCAACATCGAGAAGTTACCCTATATGGTCTAAAAAGGGGAGGCACGAATAATCCACCCCTTGTTTAGTATATAATCAAGAAATGACCATAAATATGGGCAACCAGCAGCCCTCAAGGCTGCTCTGTCTATTGAGTAGCCATTCTTTTATCCCTTTACTTTCCTAATAAACTTGCTTTCACTTTATTCTATGCACTCACCCTGAATTCTTTCTTGTGCAAAATCCAAGAACTCTCTCTTGGGGTTTGGATCGGAATTCCTTTCCTGTAATGTTAGCAGTTATTAATCATCAAGGTGATTGCAAGACTTCTTTCACCTACAACAGGATTTCCTTTTCTTTTTTTTTTTTAAATTATACTTTATGTTCTGAGATACGTGTGCACAACGTGCAGGTTTGTTACATAGGCATACACATGCCATGGTGGTTTGCTGCACCCATCAACCCGTCACCTACATTAAGTATTTCTCCTAATGCTATCCCTCCCCTAGCCCCCCACCCCTCGACAGGCCCTGTGTGATGTTCCCCTTCCTGTGTCCATGTGTTCTCATTGTTCAACTCCCACTTGAGAGTGAGAACATGCGGTGTTTGGTTTTCTGTTCCTGTGTTAGTTTGCTGAGAATAATGGTTCCCAGCTTCATCTATATCCCTGCAAAGGACGTGAACTCATCCTTTTTATGGCTGCATAGTATTCCATGATGTATATGTGCCACATTTTCTTTATCCAGTCTATCATTGATGGGCATTTGGGTTGATTTCAAGTCTTTGCTGTTGTGAACAGTGCCACAATAAACATACGTGTGCATGTGTCTTTATAGTGAATGATTTATAATCCTTAGGGTATATACCCAGTAATGGGATTGCTGGATCAAATGGTATTTCTACTTCTAGAACCTTGAGGAATTGCCACACTGTCTTCCACAATGGTTGAACTAATTTACACTCCCACCAACAGTGTAAAAGCGTTCCTATTTCTCCACATCCTCTCCAGCATCTGTTGTTTCCTGGCTTTTTAATGATCATCATTCTAACTAGCATGAGATGGTATCTCATTGTGGCTTTGATTTGCATTTCTCTAATGACCAGTGATGATGAGCTTTTTTTCATATGTTTGTTGGCCACATAAATGTCTTCTTTTGAGAAGTGTCTGTTCATATCCTTTGCCTACTTTTTGATTTTTTTTTTTGTAAATTTGTTTAAGTTCCTTGTAAATTCTGGATATTAGCCCTTTGTCAGATGGATAGATTGCCAAAATTGTCTCCGATTCTGTAGGTTGCCTGTTCACTCTGATGATAGTTTCTTTTACTGTGCAGAAGCTCTTTAATTAGACCCTATCTGTCAATTTTGGCTTTTGTTGTCATTGCTTTTGGTGTTTTAGTCATGATGTCTTTGCCCATGCCTATGTCCTGAAGGGTATTGCCTAGGTTTTCTTCTAAAGTTTTTATGGTTTTAGGTTTTACATTTAAGTCTTTAATCCATCTTGAGTTAATTTTTGTATAAGACGTAAGGAAGGTGTCCAGTTTCAGTTTTCTGCATATGGCTAGCCAGTTTTCCCAACACCACTTATTAAATAGGGAATCTTTTCCCCATTGCTGGTTTTTGTCAGATTTATCAAGGACGAGAGGGTTGTATGGCATTATTTCTGAGGCCTCTGTTCTGTTCCATTGGTTTATATATTTGTTTTGGTACCAGTACCATGCTGTTTTGGTTACTGTATCCTTGTAGTATAGTTTGAAGTCAGGTAGCATGATGCCTCCAGCTTTATTCTTTTTGCTTAGGATTTTCTTGCATATATGTGCTCTTTTTTGGTTCCAAATTAAATTTAAAGTAGTTTTTTCTAATTCTGTGGAGAAAGTCAATGGTAGCTTGATGGGGATAGCATTGAATCTATAAATTGCTTTGGGCAGTGTGGCCATTTTCAAGATATTGATTCTTCCTATCCATGAGCATGGAATGTTTTTCCATTTGTTTCTGTCCTGTCTTATTTCCTTGAGCAGTGGTTTGTAGTTCTCCCTGAAGAAGTCCTTCACATCTCTTGTAAATTGTATTCCTAGGTATTTTATTATCTTTGTAGCAACTGAGAATGGAAGTTCACTCATGATTTGGCTCTCTGTTTGTCTACTATTGGTGTATAGGAATGCTTCTGATTTTTGCACGTTGGTTTTGTATCCTGAGACTTTGCTGAAGTTGCTTATCAGCTTAAGGAGACTTTGGGCTGAGACGATGGGGTTTTCTAAATATACAATCATGACATCTGCAAACAGAGACAATTTGACTTCCTCTTTTCTTAATTGAATAGCCTTTATTTCTTTCTCTTGCCTGATTGCCCTCACCAGAACTTCCAATACTATGTTGAATAGGAGTGGTGAGAGAGGGCATCCTTGTCTTGTGCCAGTTTTCAAAGGGAATGCTTCCAGCTTTTACCCATTCAATATGATATTGGCTGTGGGTTTGTCATAAATAGCTCTTATTATTTTGAGATATGAACCATCAATACGTAGTTTATTGAAAGTCTTTAAGCATGAAATGGTGTTGAATTTTATCAAAGGCCTTTTCTGCATCAATTGAGATAATCATGTGATTTTTGTCATTGGTCCTGTTTTTGTGATGGATTACATTTATTGATTTGCATATGTTGAACCTGCCTTGCATCCCAGGGATGAAGCTGACTTGATCGTGGTGGATAAGCTTTTTGATGTGCTGCTGGATTCAGTTTGCCAGTATTTTATTGAGGATTTTCATATCGATGTTCATCAGTAATATTGGCCTGAAATTTTCTTTTTTTGTTGTGTCTCTGCCAGGTTTTGGTATCAGGATGATGCTGGCCTCGTAAAATGAGTTAGGGTTGGAATAATTTCAGAGAGAATGGTACCAGCTCCTCTTTGTACCTCTGGTAGAATTCAGCCGTGAATCTGTCTGGTCCTGGTCTTTTTTTTTTGGTTGGTAGGCTATTAATTACTCCCTCAATTTCAGAACTTGTTATTGGTCTATTCAGGGATTCAACTTCTTACCAGTTTAGTCTTCAGAGGGTGTGTGTGTCCAGGAGTTTACCCATTTCTTCTAGATTTTCTAGTTTATTTGTGTAGAGTTGTTTATAGTATTCTCTGATGGTAGTTTGTATTTCTGTGGGATCAGTTGTGATATCCCCTTTATCATTTTTTATTGTGTCTATTTGATTCTTCTCTTGTTTCTTCTTTATTAGTCTGGCTAGCAGGCTATCAATTTTGTTCATCTTTTAAAAAAACCAGCTTCTGGATTCATTGATTTTTTTAAGGGTTTTTTTGCATCTCTATCTCTTTCAGTTCTGCTCTGATCTTAGTTATTTCTTGTCTTCTGCTAGCTTTTGAATTTGTTTGCTCTTGCTTCCCTAGTTCTTTTAATTGTGGTGTTAGAGCGTCAATCTTAGATCTTTCTCACTTTCTCTCATGGACATTTAGTGCTATAAATTTTCCTCTAAACACTGCTTTAGCTGTGTCCCAGAAATTCTGGTACATGGTGTCTTTGTTCTTATTGGTTTTAAAGAACTTATTTATTTCTGCCTTAATTTCGGTATTTACCCAGAAGTCACTCAGGAGCAGGTTGCTCAGTTTCCATGTAGTTGTGTGGTTTTGGGTGAGTTTCTTAATCTTCAGTTCTAATTTGATTGTGTTGTGGTCTGAGAGACTATTTGTTATGATTTCCGTTCTTTTGCATTTGCTGAGGAGTGTTTTACTTCCAATTATGTGGTCAATTTTAGAATAAGGGTGACGTGGTGCTGAGAAGAATGTATAGTCTGTTTGGGGTGAAGAGTTCTGTAGATGTCTTATTAGGTCCACTTGGTCCAGAGCTGAGTTCAAGTCCTGAATATCCTTGTTAATATTCTGTCTCATTGATTTGTCTAATATTGACAGTGGGGTGTTAAAGTCTCCCACTATTATTGTGTGGGAATCTAAGTCTCTTTGCAGGTCTCTAAGAACTTGCCTTATGGATTGGGGTGCTTCTGTAATGGGTGGATATCTATCTAGATGGTTAGCTCTTCTTGTTGCATTGATCCCTTTACCATTATGTAATGCCCTTCTTTGTCTTTTTTGATCTTTGTTGGTTTAAAGTCTGTTTTATCAGAGACTAGGATTGCAAACTCTGCCTTTTTTTCTTTCTATTTGTTTGGTACATATCCCTCCATTTCTTTATTTTGAGCCTATGTGTGTCTTTGAATATGAGATGGGTCTCCTGAATACAGCACACTGATGGGTCTTGACTCTTTATCCAATTTGCCAGTCTGTGTCTTTTAACTGGGGCATTAAGCCCATTTACATTTAAGGTTAATATTGTTATGTGTGAATTTGATCCTGTCATTATGATGCTAGCTGGTTATTTTGCCCGTTAGTTGATGTAGTTTCTTCATAGTGTTGATGGTCTTTACAATTTGGTATATTTTTGCAGTGGCTGTTACTGGTTTTTCCTTTCCATATTTAGTGCTTCCTTCAGGAGCTCTTGTAAGGCAGGCCTAGTGCTGACAAAATCCCTCAGCATTTGCTTTTCTGTAAAAGCTTTTAATTCTCTTTTGCTTATGAAGCTTAGTCTGACTGGATATGAAGTTCTGGGTTGAAAATTCTTTCCTTTAAGAATGTTGAATATTGGCCCCCACTCTCTTCTGGCTTGTAGTGTTTCTGCAGAGAGATCCGCTGTCAGTCTGATGGGCTCCCCTTTGTGGGTAACCCGACTTTTCTCTCTGGCTGCCCTTAACATTTTTTCCTTCATTTCAAAATTGGTGAACCTGATGATTATGTGTCATGGGGTTGCTCTTCTCGGGGAGTATCTTTGTGGTGTTCTCTGTATTTCCTGAATTTGAATGTTGGCCTGTCTTGCTAGATTGGGGAAGTTCTCCTGGATAATATCCTGAAGAGTGTTTTCTAACTTGGTTCAATTCTCCACATCACTTTCAGGTACACCAATCAAACGTAGTTTTGGTCTTTTCACATAGTTCCATATTTCTTGGAGGTTTTGTTCATTCCTTTTCATTTTTTTTCCCTAATCTTGTCTTCACACTTTATTTCATTAAGTTGGTCTTCATTCTCTGATATCCTTTCTTCTGCTTGATCGACTTGGCTATTGATACTTGTGTATGCTTCACAAAGTTCTCATGCTGTGGTTTTCAGCTCCATTAGGTCATTATGTTTTTCTTTAAATTGGTTATTCTAGTTAGCAATTCCTCTAACCTTTTTTCAAGGTTCTTAGCTTCCTTGTCTTGGGTTAGAACATGCTCCTTTAGCTCGAAGGTGTTTGTTATTGCCCACCTTCCAAAGCCGACTTCTGTTGATTCATCAAACTCATTCTCTGTCCACTTTTGTTCCCTTGCTGGTGAGGAGTTGTGATCCTTTAGAGGAAAAGAGGCATTCTGGTGTTTGGAATTTTCAGCCTTTTTGTGCTGGTTTTTCCTCATCTTCGTGGGTTTATCTACCTTTGGTCTTTGATATTGGTGACCTTCAGATTGGGTTTTTGAGTGGACGTCCTTTTTGTTGATGTTGATGCTCTTCCTTTCTGTTTGTTAGTTTTCCTTCTAACAGTCAGACCCCTCTGCTACAAGCCTGCTGTAGTTTGCTGGAGGTCCACTCCAGACCCTGTTTGCATGTGTATCAGCAGCAGAGGCTGTAGAACAGCAAAGATTGCTGCCTGTTCCTTCCTCTAGAAGCTTCGTCCCAGAGGGGCACTCTCTAGATTCCAGCTGGAGCTCTCCTGTATGAGGCGTCTGTCGACCCCTGCTGGGAGGTGTCTCCCAGTCAGGAGGCATGTGGTTCAGGGACCTACTTGAGGAGGCAGTCTGTCCCTTAGCAGAGCTCGAGCACTATGCTGGGAGATCCGCTGCTCTCTTCAGAGCCAGCCAGCAGGAATGTTTAAGTCTGCTGAAGCTGTGCCCACAGCCACCCCTTCTCCGAGGTGCTCTGTTGCAGGGAGATGGGAGTTTTATCTATAAGCACCTGACTGGGGCTGCTGCCTTTCTTTCAGAGATGCCCTGCCCAGAGAGGAGGAATCTAGAGAGGCAGTCTGGCTACAGCAGCTTTGACGAGCTGAGGTGGGCTCCACCCAGTTCAAACTTCCTGGCAGTTTTGTTTACACTGTGAGGAGAAAACTGCCTACTCAAGCTGCAGTAATGGCAGACACCCCTCCCCCCACCAGGCTGGAGCATCCCAGGTTGACTTCAGACTACTGTGCTGGCAGCAAGAATTTCAAGCCAGTGGATCTTAGCCTGCTGGGCTCCATGGGGGTGGGATCCACTAAGCAAGTCCACTTGGCTCCCTGGCTTCAGCCCCCTTTTCAGGGGAGTGAATGGTTCTGTCTTGCTGGCATTCCAGGCACCAGTAGGGCATGAAAAAAAAACTCCTGCAGCTAGCTCAGTGTCTGCCCAAACAGCCGCCCAGTTTTTGTGCTTGAAACCCAGGGCCCTGGTGCTGTAGGCACCCGAGAGAATCTCCTGGTCTGTGGGTTGTGAAGACCATGGGAAAAGCATAGTATCTGGGCCGGAGTGCACAGTCCCTCATGGCATAGTCCCTCATGGCCTCCCGTGGCTAGGGGAGGGAGTTTCCCATTCCCTTGTGCTTCCTAGGTGAGGCGACACCCCACCCTGCTTCTGTTCACCCTCCATGAGCTATACCCACTGTCTAACCAGTCCCAGTGAGATGAGCCGGGTACCTCAGTTGGAAATGCAGAAATCACCCACCTTCTGCATTGATCTCACTGGGAGCTGCAGACTGGAGCTGTTCCTATTCAGCCATCTTGCCATTCACCCCAGGATTTCGTACAGTCTGAATGTGGGAGGCCGAGGTGGGCGGATCAACTGAGATCATGAGTTTGAGACGAGCCTGACCAACATGGTGAAACCCTGTCTCTACTAAAAATACAAAAATTAGTCAGGTGTGGTGGCATGTGCCTGTAATCCCAACTAGCCGGGGGCTGAGGCAGGAGAATCACTTGAACCTGGGAGGCAGAGGCTGCAGTGAGCCGAGACCATACCATTGCACTCCAGCCTGGGCGACAGAGCAAGACTCTGTCTCAAAAAACAAAACAAAACAAAACAAAACAAAAAGTCATTTTATAGGTTTGCAAAGACTTTCTCCAAGGGCCCTAAATGATCTGTCACTTTGCTCACCTCAGTACAGTAAGTAAGAAAGTACATGAGAACCTTGACTACTCAAACATCACTGGGTTCACCAGAGCAGCAGAAAAGTTTTCTTATAATAACACATTCCACAGCATGGCTACTTCTCCCTTCAGAAATTTGCTGTGTAACTGAGGCTTCCCAGAGCAGGAGAAAGGCAGCTATGGTACAAGGCATGACTCAGTAGTTTCCATAAATCATTTGTTTTTGTTTGTTTGTTTGTGCCAGCAAACTAGTTCTCAACAACCCACTGAAGAGTGGATGAGGAGAGAAGCAACAACAGGAATCCACAGATAACTGCCCAACTGACTTCTGTCTCAGACTTCTCCTTTCTCTTTTAAATAGGCAATGTGCTTTGTTTATGTTTGACAGCTCAGCAGTGGCTAAGCATGTTGGGCACAGAATCTCTTTCACTTCCATATTGCCCAGTTTCCCAGAAACTAGGCTCAGATCTCTTAAGCCACAACAAAGAGATGCCCCTTTAGCAAACTGACCCCCTTTATCACCACAGGAGCTTCTGTATTTTCAAAATGACATTTTCAAAATAGCTATACTATACCACACCTGAGAGAAAAGAGGACATTTTAGACTGCCTGTTTTCAGCCTGAATATATTACCTGTTAGATACAGATGTTTATAAAAGCTAGAAATAATCTGGAAGAATCACCATAGCAGCCCCAACCACACATTAGCCAGTACCTTCAACATGTGCCCCCATGACTAACGTGACTTACAGGAGATCCACTTCCGCCCTTCTTTGGTAAGGCCCCTTATCCAGACAACCTCACAACTTCCTGTTAGGTCAATGAAGAGAATAAATAATGTGTATTATCCCCCTCTGATTGATCAAGTGAATGGACTTTATATGTTTGTGATTTCAAGAGACAGACAGGAAGATAGACATGCATTCACATTGTCTGTCTACATGAAATTGGGGTTAATCACTTTATGTTAGCAAAGCAAAAGTTTTTCATACAAGTGAATGTACATGCATGATACGTAAATACATTCTATTTTATTATTAAGTGAAAATGATAAACAGCAACTTTTTAAAAAGCATTGTGCAGTATTCACATATATCAGATCTCTACTAAATTGTGGTGCTGACCATAATCCTGAAAGACACAATCCTGAATGCTATAACTGAATGTTGAAATTCTGAAAGATCAAAATTCCTGAGGTTTAAATTTCTAAAGTTTAAAATCCCTAATGTCTAAATGAATATCCAAAACTTAACAACAGAATTGGAATTAGGTGCAATCAAGGCTTCTAAAAGTGAATTTCAAGGTGTCATCAATAAAGTTTGTTTTTTCCATTCAGCCCAATGCATTTGTTGGAAAATTCAGATGAGTGAATTGGCCATGCAATATGTTGATTACAATAGCTTTAGTTTAAAAATATGTTATTTGTCTGTATTGGCATTCCTCACAGCTGATGAAATTATTCCAGGTGCTTTTCATAAATTAAGGCTTCATTTGCCTGAAGAAGCCAGCAAAGTTACTGACTGGTTTGAAAATAATTATATGTACAGTAGGATAAGAAGACATAATAGTGTTTCTGTTCAATCAGCAGTATCGTTTTCACCAAATGTGTGGTCTGTAAATGAGTGAATGCAGAATGCATTTACATATCATTTTGTATCTAAAACAATCTAGAAGCCTGACACAGAAGATGGGAACATTTAATAGGGAATGCTCATGTTAGCGTCCATAGAATCATAGGAGAATTTCAAAAAGAGCAGTGCCGCATGGAAGATGAATGTGAACGTATTCTTGAGGAGAGCCATGCCCTAAAAGAAACCAAGAAAAGCAGCTATCCATCATGATGCAAGACTTCAAAATACAGTTAATGATCATGAAAGTTGACCAGCTCTTAGGGACTACCTCCATGCAATTGTCTATCATCTATTCCTGTAATACACTTTTTCATATATCAGGTTTTCTTTTTAGGATTTTTTTGGGGGTGCGGGGGAAGTGGGTATGGATTTTTTTGTTTTATTTGTATAGGTTTTTCCCACTATTTTAAGTTGTCAGCATTATTTTTTAAAATTCACTATACTATGCATTTCATCTTCACATCTTTTCCAATACTGAAGGGATAAATTGTGTAAAGACCTTCACAGATTTCTAATTCATTTTATACATTTCTTGCAAATTTGACTCCATGGAAGTGCACTATCACCACCTTGACTTTGTGTATAAGCATTGTGAGTGTATATAAAAATGTTGAAACTTCCCCAATAAATGAAAAGATGTCCTTTTTGCACATCTGCATTTGTGAAAGATAAAATTTCTCAAGATTTTAGTCCTTTGGGAAACAGTATATGTGGAGGTGACCCATAGCAATTTTTGGTTGATCTTGTCAAAAGATCTAATTGTCTATCACAATATTTCAGATGACCACTGTTATATAAACTATTTATTTATGAATACAGTTTATCTGCTTATAAATGTCAATTAGTATACCTGAGTGTTGATGCTTGCAAAAATATATATGCTATTATATTTATATGCCTATTTTATTGTGTAAAGTGGCCTATAAAGTGTTCTGTCATGGTTCCCAAATAAATTTTCTTATAAAGTGTAAATAAATGTCTTTTAAAGAATTTTTAAGTGTTGTTCAGAATTACATTTTCAGGATTTTGATGATCAGGGCTTCAACATTCGAGATTATGGCCTTCAGAATTGTGTCTTTCGAGATTATGGCCCAAACCCAATAAATGCTATCTCCTTAGAGACTCCTTCCCAAACCACTCTACCTAAAATAATGTTACTTTAGGTACATTACCCTTACTTTCTCTCTCTGTTACTGTCTGTACTCTAACACTACTTTATTTTCTTTACAGAACTTAACATTATCTAAAATTATTTTATTTGTCCATTGGCTAATTTATTACTTTTTTCCACTATTGGGGTATGAACTTTAAAAGTAGAAACTTCATTGAGTTTATGACTTTCTAGGGCCCAAAACAGTTCTTAGCATAGAGTAGATGCTCAGTAAATATTAGTAAATTGGGAGGGGGCATGGGGAATGTTTACATACACATAGAAAATTTTAAACTAGTAAGCAAGAAAATATTGCCAGTGGTTACTTCTGGGGTATTGACCTAAGAAGTCCAAAAATTGGAAGGAGAGCTTTTATTTTTAATTCTATACCTTTGTGAATTACATGACTTTTTATCATGGAGATGTATTTATTTTATAATAAAGACATTAAAAATAGAAATAAATGTTTGACTATATAAAAATTTAAAATTTCACATGGCAAAAAAATATAATAAAGTCAAAAGACAATAGATTAGAAGAAAGAATAATTTCAACACAGCAACCACAAGGGGAACCTAAAAATTGATTGAGAACAGATGAGTCAACAGAAAAATAGGTAAAGAATATGAACAGGCAATTCAGAAAAATACATTTTTAAGAAGCCAATAAATCAGCAAAAACATACTGATTTCAAGGATGATTCAAGAAATGCAAATTAAGATAAAATACCATTTTTTAATCCATCAGATTGACAAAGTTAAAAATAAACAATACTACTGGCGGGGTGCAGTGGCTCACGCCTGTAATACCAGTACTTTGGGAGGCCGAGGTGGGCGGATCACGAGGTCAGGAGTTTGACACCACCCTGGCCAACATGGTGAAACCCCATCTCTACTAAAAATACAAAAATTAGCTGGGCATGGTAGTAGGTGCCTGTAATCCCAGCAACTCAGGAGGCTGAGGCAGGAGAATCGCTTGAACCGGGGAGGCAGAGGTTGCAGTGAGCCGAGATTGTGCCATTGCACTCCAGCCTGGGGGACAAGAGTGAGACTCCATCTCAAAATAAATAAATAAATAAATAAATAAATAAATAAATAAATAAAATAAACAATACTGATAAGTATGCAAGGAAATGACTTTCCCATGTATTGCTAAGGGAGGGAATGGAGAAGAGAAGTGTGAATTGCTACAAACTTTTTGAAAAGAAGTTGTGTGATTCCTATTAAAATTTAAGGCTGGGCGTGGTGGCTCATGCCTGTAATCCCAGCACTTTGAAAGGCCAAGGTGAGAGGATCATTTGAGGCCAGGAGTTTAAGACCAGCCTAGGCAAAATGGTGAGACCCTGTCTCTACATAAAAAAAAAAAAAAATTAAAATGCACACGTCCTTTGACCCAGCAATATTGTTTGAACTCCTTCCTATAGAAATAAAAAGAACATATGCATAGAATTTTTAAAAATGTGAATACAACCCAGTTTTTAACAGCAGAAAAGTGGGAAAAACCCAAAGTCCCATTAATAGAGAATCATTTGAATATATATATCCACATAATGAAATATTTTAAACATATTAAAAACTGAGTTCAGTCTGTAGTGACTAGAGGACTGTCTATGATACTATGTGAGAAAGGAAGTTATAGGGTAATATGTAATTAATAATTTCACTTTTTGTAAAATGTATACTATTTTCTCCAAAAACCTTACATATACCTATTATATATGTGTCTGTGTATGTATATGTGTATATATTAATATATGCACACACTTATACAAACATACACACACATTTACATCTATACACGTGCATACATGTTTTATGTTTGCATGAATGTGGAGAAAACTGGAAAAGGATATATAGACAGTCTCAAACTTACAGTGGTTCCACAATAATTTTTTTGCAAATTCTTTCTGTTTTTCACTTGTTGTGCAGTATTTGATAAATTACATGAGATATTTGATGCTTTATTATAGTCTTTGTACTAAATGATTTTGCCCAACTAGAGGCTAGTACAGGTATTCTGAGCACATTTAAGGTAGGCTAGGCTAACCATGATGTTCAATAGGTTAGGTGTATTAAGCACATTTTTAACTTTGGGTATTTTGAGTTCACAATGAGTTTATCAAAAGGTAGCCGTGTTGTAAGTCAACGAACATCTGTTTAAGAAGCTGGTAATGGCCGGGTGCTGTGGCTCATGCCTGTAATCCCAGCACTTTGGGAGGCCGAGGCGGGCAGATCACGAGGTCAAGAGATCAAGACCATCCTGGCTAACACAGTGAAACCCCGTCTCTACTAAAAATGCAAAAAAATTAGCCGGGCGCGGTGGCGGGCACCTGTAGTCCCAGCTACTCAGGAGGCTGAGGCAGGAGAATGGTGTGAACCTGGGAGGCCGAGCTTGCAGTGAGCCGAGATTGAACCACTACACTCCAGCCTGGGCCACAGAGCAAGACTCCATCTCACACACACACACACACACACACACACACACACACACACACACACACAAAAGAAACTGGTAATATTAGGACTTTAGAAAAACAGGTTCTAAGTAGGAAGTAGCCGAGAAAAATATTAAAACTTTTTACCTCTTTGAGTTATTTAACCCATTAAATAAGTAAAAAACATTTATTAATTTTAAAAATTAGTATAGGGAAAGATAGCAAAATTAGTTGCAAAGAAAACAAATAGGTTTTCTCATTCACAGCAAAATCTTTTAACCTAGTTCCATGCTGTAGTTTCCCTCTATTGGGAAAAGTCAGCCCTATTATGGACCTGTTTGTCAGGAAGAAAAATTCCCATCGGCTAAGATTTAACCAGTCCCATTCACCCTGACGAATAAGAAGCACAAGACTCTAGCCCTCACAGCATGAAAGGCCACATCCTGATAATCACATTCACCCAACACTCCCCTGGAATTTGAGCAAGGTCCACACCTAGCCAAGAGTGTAGAGGAAACGTCACCACTGGCATTCTTGGGTGACCTTTGTTTCTTGGCTGAGATTGTGTGCGTAGCCTCCAGTGTACTCCAACCTTGTTGAAAAACCTCTCCTAGGAACACTGTGACTTCCGGATATGACCTTTCAAGTCCAGAAGATGTGAGTTGCGCCAGAATTCCCATCCAAAACTGCCTCTGGCCATCCCTGAACTGTCTCAACCTCCACCTCATTCCCTTCACTCCCTCTTTCCAGAATCACTCCACTCAGGGGATTTAGGTGGTGATTTCATTTTTCCTCAGAAAAAGCTTTCTCCAGCATGTAGCTCCCCAACATCCCTTCTGCCCTGAAGTCAGAAAAATCCAGAAAGAAAGATGAAGTACACACTTGAGGAAAAAAAATGCTGATTTATAAAGAACAGCTGAGGAAGCTGGGAAAGAGTTTTGCTTACTTGAACTTGAAGACCCCAGAGAATTGCAAATTATTTCATGTCCCTACCAGTGTGCTGATCCAATTCATCCCCTAGAAGTAAAGTTATCAGATACAATGTAGGACACCCACTTAAATTTATATTTCAGATAAATGGTAAGTGATTGTTTTAGTATAAACATGTCTCAAATATTGCATGAGTTCTGTATTTTTGTTTGCTAAATCTGGCAATCTGATCCAGAAGGGAACTGATTATCCTCTTTTTCCTATTCTCAGGATACCTTTATTCTCCATATTAAAATTACTCATTCACAAATGCCTTAGGTCCACTCAAGCATTAGCAACAGCTCCATTCTCCCTTATCTCTCAGAAACGTCTTATTTCACTGAGATAGTGATAGGGAAATGCAGTCTAAATTCACCAGTTGCTACTGACACTGCATCTGACAATGATAACAGTTTCCATCCTGAGCAATGTTCCATCAAGGAAACAAGAAGTTTGCCTTGCTTATATTACATGATGACAAGAAAGCCAGCTAATTTATACATCATTTCTTATCAAAATATTGGCAAGCGTTTATTTAGATATGGTATTGTATTAAAAAATAAAACTCTAGTTCTAGGGAACATTGCTAGGAAGAGGTAATTGGCAATTATTGGGTTTATTTAATGTCTATAAAGAGTTTAATTAGATCATTCAGTTATCAAAGAGATGTGTAAGACCTGCACTGCCAGAATTCAACTGAAATGTGCTTCATTATCTTTCATGGTATGATCATGCTCCCAGCTCATTTTGGAGAGCATCTGCTGAGAGTGTTGGTGCCTTACAATGAGTCACCCCCATTCCCTTGCTGGGTCTCCCTGTGACCGACAACACACAACTGTGGGACTGCAAGCTGGAGCCAAAGCAATTGTCTTTGTGTGAATGTTACAAAAATATTCATGAGAAAGGTCAGCTTCTGAGATTTAACAATTGGAGTTAACTGGCTGCCCCTTAGGCCACATGAATTGACTAATTAGCTAATGTCTACTTTCTTTTGGCTAGTGGATCTTGTTGTTTTGTTGTTGTCTATTAATAAACTATGTTCCTTTTATTTAAAAAAGAAAATTAATGAAATCATGGATTGATGGAAGGAGAAAAATGGATAAGTGGGAAAGATGATATGTAAAGGAGAAAAAAATGAAAAAGTTGAAATTTAGTAGAAAATAAAATGTGTTTAACCATGCCTATTGTGTTGTCCCTCCCCTCCTCTGTTCTCCCATGACACGCCATGCCTGCCTCAAATGTGAATAATTATGCCAGCCAACCTATATGCATGATCCCATTTTGTTTAAGAAATATTGATATTTAGCAAAATGTTAACTGGATTCTTTTAAGTTGTGGTAATATAACTGATTTTGATTTTTTGCTTGTTCCATTTTCTAAATTTTCCATTTCTACATTGACATGTTATTGTTTCATTTATGTATATATAAAGAAGACCCGCTCCTTGTGTCTCCTGCCTCTAGATCCACCTGGGGATGTCATGTTTCATATACCGGTCAGTCTCAGCAGCCCTTTGGAATTTGTAAAAGCAGAGGGAGAAGCAGCAGCCCATGCAATTTCTACCCAATTTGTGTGGGAGAAATGTCCCAGACTTAGTGGAAGAAGGGAGGAGGCTGAGATAAGTGACATTCAAGAATGACTTTCAATCAAAAACAACTTAGTGCTTGATAATACTTTATGTTTACATCAAGATTTTTAGTTTATTCTGTGCAAAATTAAAAACAGTAGTTAGAAACTAGGTATTGATGGAGCATACCTCAAAATAAAAAGAGCCGTCTATGACAAACCCACAGCCAACATCATACTGAATTTGCGACAGTGGGGAGCATTCCCCTTGAAAACTGGCACAAGACAAGGACGCCCTCTCTCACCACTCCTATTCAAAATAGTATTGGAAGTCCTGGCCAGGCCAATCAAGAAAGAGAAAGAAATAAAGGCCATCCAAATCGGAAGAGAGGAAATCAAACTATCCCTGTTTGCAGCTGACATGATTCTGTATCTAGAAAACCCAAAAGCATCAGCCCCAAATCTCCTCAAACTGTAACTTCAGCAAAGTTTCAGGATACAAAATCAATGTACAAAAATTACTAGCAGTTCTGTACACCACTAACAGCCAAGCCAAGAGCCAAATCAGGAACGCAATCCCATACACAATTGCCACAAAAAAGAAAAAAAAAAATCCAGGAATACAGCTAATAGGGAAGGTGAAAGATCTCTGCAGTGAGAACTACAAAACACTATTCAAAGAAATTAGAGATGACACAAACAAATGATAAAACATTCCATATTCATGGGGAGGAAGAATCAATATCATTTAAATGGCCATACTGCCCAAAGCAATTTATAGATTCAATGCTATTCCTATCAAACTACCAATGACATTTTTCACAGAATTAGAAAAAACTATTATATTTTAAAATTCATATGGAACCAAAACAGAGCCCAAATAGCAAAGGCAGTGCTAAGCAAAAAGAACAAAGCAGGAAGCATCATGCTACCCAACTTCAAAATATACCACAGGACTACAGTAGCCAAAGCAGCATGGTAGTGGTACAAAAACGGACACATACACCAATGGAACAAAATAAGAGAACCCGGAAATAGAGAACACCTGCAACCATCTGATCTTCAACACAGCTGACAAAAGCAAGCAATAAGGAAAAGACTCATTCAATAAATGGTGCTGGCATAACTGGCTAGCCATATGCAGAAGATTGAAACTGGACCTTCTCCTCACACCATATACAAAAATTAACTCAAGTTGGATTAAAGACTTGTAAAACCCAAAACCATAAAAACTCTTGAAGACAACCTACACAACACAATTCTGGGCATAGGAAAGGGCAAAGATCTCATGACAAAGACAACAAAAGCAATTGCAACAAAAACAAAAATTGGAAAATTGAATCTGGTTGAACTAAAGAGCTTTTGCACAGCAAAGGAAACCATTAAAAGAGCAAACTGACAGCTGACAGAATGGGAGAAAAGTTTGGCAAGCCATGCATCTGACGAAGGTCTAATATCCAGCATCTATAAGGCACTTAAACAAATTTACAAGAAAATAAAACAACCCCATTAAAAGTGGGCAAAGGATACGAACAGATAATTCTCAAAAGAAGACCTACATGCAGCCAACAAACATATGAAAAAAAGCTCAACATCACTGATCATTAGAGAAATGCAAATCAAAACCACAATAAGATACTATCTCACATCAGTCAGAATGGCTATTATTAAGAAGTCAAAAAATAATAGATGCTGGCGATGTTGTAGAGAAAAAGAAATGCTTACACACTGTTGGTGGGAGTCTAAATTAATTCAACCATTGCTGAAGACAGTGTGGCAATTCCTTAAAGGCCTAACAACAGAAATACCATTCGACCCAATATCCCACTACTGGGTATTTACCCAAAGGATATAAATTGGTCTATCATAAAGACATATGCATGTGTATATTCATTGCATCATTATTCACAATAGCAAAGACATGGAATCAACCTAAATGTCCATCAATGGAAGACTGGATAAAAAAATGTGGTACGTATACACCATGGAATATTATGCAGCTACAAAAAAGGAGATCATGTCCTTTGCAGGAATTATAGAGCTAGAGACCATTATCCTTGCCAAACTACTGCAGGAACAGAAAATCAAATACCACATATTCTTACTTATAAGTGAGAGCTAAATAATAAGAACACATGGAAACAAAGAGGGGAACAACAGATACTGGGGCCTACCAGAGGGTGGAGGGTACGGGGAGGGAGAGGAGCAGAAAAAGTAACTAATGGGTAGTAGGCTTAGCACTTGGGTAATGAAATAATCTGTACATCAAACCCCCATGACACAAGTTTATCTATATAACAAACCTGCACATGTACCCCTAAACCTAAAATAAAAGTTTTTTTAAAATAAAAATAAAAGAGCAGTTGGGAACTTGGGAATAGAATCAGAAAGTCTTGGATTTGAATCCCAGTATGGTGTATGTACTCCGCAAACTTAAATTTCCTCATCTGTACAATGGAAAACAATCACACCTACATCAAAGGGACTGAGGAAAACTAACTCGTGTAAAGCAGTGCCAAGCACATAGTAAGCACTTCATGAATGCTGCTGAGATGTGGTGTTACTACCATATTTCATTAGTAAGGTCATAAGACTTGAAGAAGTTAAATGCACTTACTGAAAGTCATACAGATATAAGTAAAAAGTCTGAAACTGGAGCCCCATATTCTAATGTCATGCATAATACTCTTTTTTGCAATGATTTCCTAGTTCACTGTTTAAAATCAAAACTTTTATAATACAATTAGTGCATTTTAATTGTATTTAATATAACCCAAAATGAAGCAAACATCCCTGGTGCCGAAAACCCAAATGATACGTAACACCGATCTTTCATTTCACTGACAATTTCTGGACAGACTCAGAAGGAAGGATGACAATCATCTAGGTAAAAACACTGGGAAAACCACACAGGATTTTAGTCCTCTGGCCTCCTCCCTCCCTTCAAGTACTGTTTGGGGCCAACGCATGACCAATGTCACTTCCTGTCACTGAGTCATCATCATAGATTAGCATCACTAAACGTAACTGTTCCAGGAGGAGCTCAGGAAAGAAAATTCTCTCAGCTTCACTTTGAAATTGGCTCCATCTCATAATAAATACTTTCCAAACTCATCGAGAGAGGTTATAGAAGAGTTAATGTCCCCAAAGAGCTTCATTTATTTTACAGATTTATGAAATAGATCTTCTTGCCAAGGCCTCGTGTACAATTCTTTTTTTACTAAAGGTGACACAGAGTTTCTCCGAAAATAAAACTGACTCTTCCAGATGCTTAAATCGAGGGTCATGAGTCATCCTGGCTGCCCAATGTCACTAAAGACATAGCTCTAGGAACCTGTGCAACTTCTTAACATAAAAGCTTTGACAGCATTTTGGCACCCTCCCTTAATATACCTGCCCAAAAAGCTGAGGATTTGGTTTTTACCATTCTCACAATAGCTTCAGGTCAGTGAGGCTTGGGTCCATCATTCCTGACCAATAGTTTTTACAACTAACTTTTGAGTTTGGCAAAGGCTTGTCACTAAGCAAACCCTGAGGTCTCATCATGGGCTGAGCACCGGACTAGGCACGCAGAACAGCTGAATCAACATGTTTTTGAAATTCACCATTCAGGAGGGGAGAGAGATGCAATTTTAAGCTGCATTCTATTATTTACCAAAAGTGTGAGCAAAGCACTGAGGGAGTAGAGACAGGAGAAACTATTTTGTCACGGGCATTACCAGAGGCTTTCCTGAGGAGGCAGCCTTTGGGCTGGGTGGTTTAGAAAGACAGCTAGCTAGGCATAGAGGCATAGGACATTCATGACAGATGAAACCACGTGTGCAGGGCATGGAAGAGTGAAAAAGCACAAGGTGGAGGGTCTTTTGAAGGGTAGAGACAGCATTCTAATGCGGAGGGACATGGTGGGAAGGTGATAAGACATGAGACACATTTAACATTTGTTAAAATGTGGTCCTTTTGGTAATAGTAACACCATGACTGATAAGTTGTTTAGCAGCTTATTGATAACCTGTGTCTGTAGCCCTGCCCATCTTCCACAGCTAATCACCACAAGGACACATCCACTGGGTCTCTCGTCCACTGGAATAGTGCTCTCACACACATGCACACACACACACACGCACACACGCACTGTATACCATCTTCAAGCTCACTTCCTCTCAGGGCTGCAGCACGTCTCCACTAGACTGGAATTTGGGACACCAGTGTCTTTCCAACTGCTAACTCCAATGTTAATTTCTCAATCTTGATTTCTGCACCATTCACTCTCTTTTCCTCTCTGAAATTTCTTACCATCTTGACTTCTGGCTACTACTGCTGTCTTCTGGCTATGGTCCAGCATCCCTGGCTGACCCTCTAGACCCTCCTTATTCACTCTTACGGTCTTTCTTTTCACCTTCTGGATCTCCTTTCTAGACGCTCCTGAGTGCCAGCTCTCATCCCCAACCCTCTAAGTGGAGCAATGACCCAAATACACATCTGTAACTGAGCTCCTCCTCCTCCCAAATCTATGTCTCCCATCATTTCCTTATGTGTGTGTGTGTACAGCATTGCTATTTCTATTCATCCAGTGTTCTGCTTCACCAAAATCCAATCTGTTTCAGGTGCTGTCAAATTGAACACCCTGCTATCCTTAAACCATCTCCTCTTCTCCTTCCCCATCTACCCTACCTTAGTGCCTCATCAATTTTCCCTCAGATAATTCCAGCAGGCCCTGAGGCTTTCTTCTGTTCAGTGCTGGTGGCTTCTCCCATCCAGTATTAATCCAGAGACCAAATGAAGTTTTGAAGTGTAAATATGATCATATCAGTCTTCTACTTGAAATCCCATCTTCAAATGGAACATAGAAACCCATATTTGGCAATCCATATTGGTCTAGCCCTCACTTATCTGATAATCAACCTCCCCACTTGCCCTTAATGGGCTAAGCTATTTTAAGTCTTCATGCTCTTGCCCCTCCCCGTACCCAAAGCAACTTCCATTCTTGATTCCATCCTTCTCTCCCAGCAAAACAAAATCAGCTCAGGCATCCTCTGAGAATCCTGCCTGACCCCCTCCACCTCCAGCTTACTGTCCTATGTATTCAAGTAACACACTATGTTATCTTCCACCTAGACACTAAGGAATGGGCAAGCACTGCCTGATTCGACCATGATGCCCCACGATCACAGGCTAAGGGTGTCTCTCTATTCCAATCAGGTGAACACTCAAGACATATTTGAGTAAATAAATAAATGCATATTTCCACAGAAACTTGGCGATCAAGTTCTCTAATACTAGTTTTCAGCTGCATAGGGCTTAAGTATATTCTCTGGGCTGGCTAGGAAACCTAACTACCATTTATAATTTTGTCTCTATGGGAAAACGCAAGGACAGTTCCAGACGAACCAGTTACAAACAATTTGGAACAAAGCTCATTTGTAAATTGAGGATTTGCTATATTTATCGGTTCACATTTCTGCTAGGTTTGAAATTGGTCTATCATCTTTCCCTCTTGGTTAACAAGGTATGAGAATAGTGAGAACATAAAGACACATCTAACACTAAGTATTCTTTGATCAAACTCGTGGGTGTTAAATAAACACTCATAAGCTGGATATATTGGCATGGACTATAGCCACACTTCCCAAGTAGTTGCTTAGACATTTCTTTTATATTCTGGTCCTGTATTCATGTGATCCTATTTGGAAAAACCTGACATTTAGAAATCCAAACTTAGAAATGAGATACATTCAGGGATTGTGACTCAGGTTACAAAATAATTTTTCACTTTTGAAATTTAATAGTGACTCACTCTGTTCATTAAAGAGCAATAAAATATTATCATGTAACTCTGAAAAGAAACAGAATTTAGGAGCAGAATTGAGGCTAGATATATTTGCAGTCATGAGCATTTCTTTTGAAAACACCATAATTTACCACCCCCCTACACACACACACCCCAATTGGGATTTATTCTTGTGGCATTACAACTCTCCCTCTACCGAGAAGCACAACAAAGACCATCTGAGTAGGAAGCAGATGTGTATCTTCTGGAGCTTAACACCCTTGGCTCAAATCTGACGGTGAAAATTTACAGCCCTTAAAATATATTGTACTGTGGTGGCTGTGACTGGGAGGCCTCCTCCCCAGCTGAGGGAGCAGGGTTGCTAAAATGTTAGTGGCCAAAGGGGGCTGGTGCAGGGAGGAAGGAGACTGATTCTTCACTGGGAGGAAATGAGCCAGAGATTATCAGTGGATGATATAATCAAAAATTCATGTACCAGTATCCAAGTTTTATTACACTACTGAGGAAAACAGCTCATTTATATTGGATTTCCTGTCCTTTTTTTTCTTAATAAGAAGAATCACGTATCTATGAGTCATCACAATTACTATAGGTTTAACAGGACATTTTACTGTGATAATGCATATGACTTTTTTTCAAAAAGGACTATAAGGAGATATAAAATAATTGCATATCTCCTAATTTATTGACAGAATAATTAAAAGATGTGTTGGTATATTTTTCTTATTTGTAAAGTTTCTTGAAACAGCTTTGACTATTTCCAGTAGGCACATATCTCTGTTTAATAGTAACATTCAAAAATTAATAAATAGGGAAAAGTCACTATGGGAATACACTGTAATAAAGACAAATAGAATCCATATTTCGAAAGTTGGCAAGAGCTAACAGATATGCTCTCATTCTTTTATTTTTGTAATAAAATGTTCTGTATTCAGAGTTATTTCTTTCCTTGTTATTTCTCTCATCTTGAGTAGGAACCATAAATGCTTCAACAAACAGAAAGTAGATTGGATGCTCAGTTAGTGTTAACTAAAATTTTTTTATGAAGTGCCTCTTAATGCTAATATGACATAATATTATTTCAATGGAAAAGTTCAATTTGTTTTCTACAAAGATCATTTATGCAAGTATTCTGTGAAACATTATAACCATCAATAAGTCCTTACTGAGTATCCAGTACTTAGGAGTCACACTGAGAACAATGAAAGGGTGGAAGGAGTCATACAAAGATGGAGTTACTTTTCAAAGGACAGAAGCATACTTATCAGACAAAGTAAAAATCGAGCATTTTCAAAGATGTATCACCAAATCAAAATTAAAACCTGACTTAAACTTTAAGATTGCATGCAAATTGCCCTCAATCGACTGACACCACATCCCTTGCAACAAATCTACAATTTTTCTCCAGCCTAACATTATTGTAGAGTGCAATAACTAAATCCAGTTTCTGAGAAAGAACAGATCTTGGAAAGTGTCTTATGAATAGAAGATCTTCTGGACAGCAGGCTTAGAAACACAGACATTAAAAATGCACTCTGGTCTACACCGAAAGAAGGTGTAACATATTTGTTATCAGTACAGCCTCTGCGTGGATTGGTTTTTGCAGAAGTGGGATGGCTTACCAGGGTCAACCACAGTCCCCCCATAGTTTGGCTTGGGAGGATCTCATACACTTTGTCTAGGGAGCTGGCCAGTGCTGACTGTGTAGAGTGAGACGGAAGAAACTTACCTGGAGATTGAACCATTGTTCCCCTAAACTCCGTGGCCTAACTTACTGCTCATCAGCCATAGAGAGGACATACAGAGAAAGGAAAACATGATACCAAATGAAATAAAAATAAGTCACTACCCAGGAGAGCTTAGAGAGATAGTCAATCGATGTGACATATGTAAAAAAAAAAATTTATTTTACAAACTCACTGAATATGATGAAATCCAGATCAGATTATATAAATTTTTCCCTGGTTAAGTCCCAACTCTTACATCAAAAGGTCCAACCATATTTCAAACTGAAATATGTTATCAGCAAACTAGCAGAAGAAAAGATCAACAGAACAGATTACTCCATTTGTGTTCTATGCACCCGCTATTGTCAAAGCTAACCAATTGCCTAAATAAGATGCACTGTCTTCCTTAAAGTTGCCAATACCCATTAAGAAACAATAACTTAGATTTCACAAGGTTGAATGAATTCCATATAATAAAATGTTCTTAGGAAACTGAGTGAATACAATCAGAGTCAGTACCCACAACGAATGACTTTTTCCATATATAAGTGATTCTTCATAACTTTATACAGAAATTGATCCAATACCTGGGTCCAAATTCATTACAGGCCCTTCCAAAACTGGATCCCATAGGATGACAACATTTACACCATGTGTGCATTTTGTGTCATTATGATTCCTTTGAAAAGGCCCAAACTGTTCTGAATGCCTTGGCCAGGGGTGCAATGGATGTGGGTATGTCCTAGAGAAAAATGTTTCAGTCCTTGCCTTATCCTAATGAGTGCAATTAACCACAACCATAACATTTGAATTATTAATTCTCCCTAATAGGGCAGATAGAGTGTCTCTGGAGCAAAGCTGTTTGGAGTTCTGGTAAAGCTCATGCCAAATTTAATTTGAAAGTTCAACTTGAAGAGAGACAATGCTGGCATTGTATTACATTGATTTAAAACAAGTCTGTCCTAAGGATTTTCTTCATCCTTATCTGCATTAATAGAATATGAAAGAGGGAGAGAGGAGAAAATATCGAGTGCTGGAAAATATCTTTCTCAGAAACTGTAGCAGACGGGTCACAACATTTTTAAACAATGATAGTAACATTTATTATATCAAAGCCATTTTATGTTTTATTTGGAACTCTGGCGCCTTTTTTTTTTAAGTTCCCATAACATGACAGTAATTATAGCCATCAAGATGTTCCCTAGAAGATAGCAGCCCAGAGTCCAGATGCTGCTGCCCCGTTGTCCTGCTCAGTGGAGCTCAGTGTGCACATTACATCATGGTGTAGTTTATTTTAAAAGTGCTTTAAGAATGTAATGATAGTAATTGTAGACAGGGAAAATTAATGGGAGCATTGCCAGTCTGCAAATTCCATTTATAAAACACTCCTGCTGCTCAAAAAGAGAGTGCTTTCTTGTTAACAGAGGCTTCAAAATACAATTTGGAGGATGTATTAAATAAACTCTGTGCTAAAGTCATTTTCAGCTGGGCCCTGTGTGTACATAGCTCCCTCTCACTTCACCACTAGCCCACCATACGACTTTCCCTGAGAGGATACAAGATTCTGCAGAGAAACAGAGGGTGCGTGTTCCCATGTAAAAACTACCATGGCTGTGGGGCAAGGAAAGGTTAAGTGGGAGAACTGATCTCAGGCCAACAAACACATACACAGTGTGTAGAAGGAAAAGAGAGCAGAGAGAGTCCAGGCAGGCCTACACCCATACACCCAGTCACAATCCTTTAAGAACCGACCACTCCTGGGTTTAGGGGTTTGAAGAGTTCCATATTTCATTGAGGATAGATGTTGGACATCTAAGCCAAGAGCATGCTCTTCCTTCTGGCTTTATGGCACAGAATGGTTGCCCTTACTCAATACTCTTTTATCATGTTCCTTAAATCTGTCATCTTTCTTCCCTTCTAACTAACTTCAGCAAAAATAAAATAACCTCCTTAAGATTACTTTTCAGATCTTGTTCATTATGAAATCCACTATTCAAATGGTGACCAGTTTTGTCCTGTGAAGTTGCCAAGAAAATTCCAATTGCTTCTGAAGTTTCCAGAGAGAACACAAAGAGCAGACCAAAATTTGTTAGATTTCTCTTCCTTCCAAGTTCAACAAAACAAAATAAGGAAAAGTAAAGCTTTTCCATGCATCCAGAAGAGTGTTTTATTTCAAGCTGATAAAACAGTACTGATACACAGTGGATGGCTACCTGGCTTATTCCGCCACAGCGTTACACTCCACACACATGAAGGGAGGCCTCTGCCTCTACTCCACCCACAGTAGACGGGTGAGTAACTGGACACGATTAGGTAGGGGGAGTCTGCAATAAGCACATGTCTTTTTCCACCAAATATAGACTTGTTCACCCATTTGCAATGACTAGTGGTAATGACAATAATCTGGGAAAGTGTGTGTGCATGTACATGTTCATGGGAGTCTTAAGAGAAAATTCATGGTATTCCTAGCAGAGGGGAAACAATGAACATATTGCTGTTACTGGGACATCGGCTATATAGTCCCACCTTACTGCATAGTCTGATATCACCATCCTATTTTAGAGTCCTTTAATGAGTCCAAGACAGGCATATCTGACTTTATTGACAACCCCATGAGGTATGTAGCACCTGCATTTTCATTCCCCCTTGGCAGATGAGAATATAGAGACATGGAGAGGTTGGAATATCTCAGTGGAAAACTCCAGACTGGAGTCCAGGTTGTTTGACTCTCCAGGTAGGTTAATGGGCCACTTACAGTGGAGAGAAGAGACTGACTTCCTTAACTGAGCTAAGACAAGTGGGGGTTTCTTTGAAGAGTCTCTCTCTACAAATAGTAAGGGTTCAGCCTATTTAGTTTTGAGCCTGAGACAGGACTGTGGTTTCCATCCCTAAGCACTAACTACCTTTTAACGCATCTTACACTATTTCTAAAAGTTACAGGAAGAGAGAAGGGAAAGTAAAACCAGAATGAATGCTAACATATGGGGACATAATAGTGCCTACTGTGAACCAGTCACTTTTTTACCTATATTACAGTTGTTATCTACTCTCTACAAGAATCCTATACAGCATATATTATTGGCATTATTTTATAGACCAAAAAACCAAGGATAAAAGAACACTGCTAGTGTAATAGCTAGTATACATTCCAACTAATATAACATTTCATGTGCCTTGGGCACTGTCCTAAGCCCCTTCCATCTGACACAGGTACAATCTTCATAATAACCCTATGAAGGTCAAGACTATTATTATTTTTTCATTTTATAGGTAAGAAAAATGAGGCACAAAGATGTTAAATATGTTGTCCAAGGTCACACAGCTAGTAAGTATTAATAACAGAGCACAATTCAAAACCAGGCAGTCTAGCACAAGAGGCCCTGCTCTGTAGAGCCATTCTACTCCACCTCCCAGCAACAAGGCCAGGAGCTTTCTGGCAACAGAATACTGCCACCACAGCATAAAGTGCTGAGGATATATTCCCCAGGTGTCTCAGTCTGTTTGTGTTGCTGTAAAGGAATACCCAAGGCTGAGTAATTTATAAAGAATAGGGGTTTATTTGGGATCATCGTTCTGCAGGCTGTACAAAAGGCACAGTAAGGGCCTCAGGAAGCTTCCACTCATGATGGAAGGCAAAGGGGAGCACGCATCATGGGGCAAGAAGCAGGAGGCAAGATAGAGAGGAGGAGGCCCTAGGCTCCTTTCAACAACCAGTTCTTCCGGGAACTAAGAGTGAGAGCTCACTCACATCCTCAAGAATGACACCAAGCCCTTCATGAGAGATCTGCCCCCACAATCCAAACACCTCCTACCAGGTCCCATCCCCAACATTGGGGGATCAAATTTCAACATGAGATTTGGAAGGAACAAATATCCAAACCATATCACCAAGCAAGCAAAATTGGGGCTTCAACAATTCTCTCCTCTAAAATACTTTAATACACCCTAACATCTCTTCATTGACATGCAACAATGCAGAATCTCCCCACACTCCCAGGCCTTCATTTCCCCCAACACCAGATCACTATTTCCGTCTGTCATGTTCCCTTTTCCCATGGGAAATTTTGTGTTCTCTCTCTGAACTCAATAAAGCAACCAGACAGGGATGAGCGAATGAACTACTCTATATTAATTGGTATTGGTCAAGGAAAATTAAAAAAGGAACATTAGTTCATTCACCTATTAAAAGTAGGAGTTGGGTGTTCAGTAATAAGACAACCTCTTATGTGTCACAAGCTCCAATAGTACTATGCACCATTCTCTCATCAAAAACTTAGATGTGCCATCTCATTCTGTTCTTATAGCAATTAGCAACTATGCAAAGTAGGACTTCTTATGCTCCTTTAACGTAGGAGAAAGCCAGGGTCTATGTTGGCTAGATAACCTACCCAAGGTATCAAAGCTAACCTGGAGCTGAGATAGGATCAAACACTTGGATGGATTTTTGGGTGAATAAATGGATGAATGAACCCAAACCCTTTACCTGTTCCATTACACTTTTCATTCATCCATCCAGAAAATAATTTCAGGGCACATACTATTTGCCAGGCACTATTAGGCACTCGGGATAAAATGGGACCCTATTCCACATTCTGTTGGGCAGAAGCAGAAAACAATCGTCAGAAGCAGAAAACAATCTTGATCTTCTTGATCAAGAAGAGAAATGTCGAATGGTGATAATGGCTACATGGAGAAGTAAAACAAGGTGTGAGTGACTGGGTAGCTATTTCACATTAGGATAGGAGAATCAGGGAAGGAACTAACCATGAAGCTGAGATGAGACTTGCAGGAAGGAGGCAGCTGTGTGAGATTCAAGGGACAACATTCGAATTCATGGGAAAGGGTGTAGAAAGCCCGTGAGAAGACAATGAGCTTTGACCAAAAGGAGGTGTGGGCAAGGGAAATCAGAAAGGGTGCAAGTCTCATAGCATGTGATAAACCAGGACAGAATATCTGGAGTTGGTTCTAAGGACAGTACAGAGCATTTGGAAAGTATTCATCAGGAGTGCTATGACCTGATTTCTTCTTTCAAGTCTTCATTCTGCCATACTTCCTGCTTTTAAGGGTCCCAGGTCTATCTCCTCCCACTTACTTCCCCTGATACAAACCCACCTAGACCTTGTCTGTCATGTCAGGCCATTTCCTCACTCACTCTCTGCTGGCCATAAAAATTGGAAAGTAGCAGGAAACTACTACCTACTCAGGAGTAACTACGTGACAGCTGTCTCACTCGCTTCTGGGTGAGACACTTCCAACTGGCTGAGCACCAGTTGGGCTCTGTGGGTTCTGACGACAGTTCCCCAGGCTCTGGCTGCCTTGGTCCAGTAGGTCCCTGAAACCAAGGTCCAGGAGATGAGGTAATGAGCTTCCCCCTGGCCTAGTCCCAAACAGCGACTCACAACTCAGTGAGCTCCCCTGGGACTCTGTTTTTCCATCAACAAAGGGTTTTTTGATGCTATTGCAGCCACCTTGTCCCAGAAACTGCTCAGAGCAACCCAAGGACTCAGCTAAAATGTGTACCCGGCTCAGCACCTCCACCAAGTCCCAAAAGGGGCTAATTTTAATATCAAATGCAGATTTATCACCCCAAGAAATAAGCATTTCTTGCTTCAAAAGGAAGCCTAGGCATGCCTGAGAGACTCGTCTACAGAGTACCAAGAACCAATATATAGAGAAAGTCAGTCTTGCTAAATCCTCCAGGGAAACTCAACCTCCCCACACCTTTATTCTCAGGGAAGTATGTGTAGTGCTCAAGGAAATGAAAAGTCTGTAAGAGCATGCTTGGGAATTTCATCACGGGGAAGTTTACTAATGATTTCAAGAAACATTTTCCGTTCTAAATGAATGAAACCGTGGTCATTTCCCAATTGTGCGTTTGACCATCCAGGCCAACCCTTAATGAGGCTCCGTACCTCAAAGCCTGTCACCAAAGCGGAAGCTTCCAAGGCGACATGTCTGAGTGTCTGCAGACATTCATAAGACCGTAAGAGGGCGAGTATATTGATTTCATAGTAAGGTCATCCACAGCACATCTGCCAAAAAGTGGGGGCAGATTTGTTCTCAGAGGCCAGCTCTGAAATACATCTGCTACCTACTGGCTGCTTGATCTTTGACAACTTGTTTAACCTCTCAGAGAACTAATAATGATAATGCCAACTTCACAGTACTGTAGTGAGGATTAAAGGTAGTCACATGTCACCAGGTGCAGTAGCTAACATTTGTAATTCCAGCACTTTGGGAGGCCAAGGTGGGTGGATTGCTTGAGGCCAGCATGGGCAACAAAGTGACACCCTGTGTCTACAAAAAGATAAAAAAATTAGCTAAGCATGGTGGCACATGCCTGTAGTCACAGTTACTCAGGAAGCTGAGGCAGGAGGACCAGTTGATCCCAGCAAGTTTAGGCTTCAGTGAGCCATGTTTGCATCACTGCACTCCAGCCTTTGTGACAGAGCAATACTCTCTAAAAAAAATTTTTTAAGACAATAACATGAACATACCTTATAAAATATAATGCCAATGTCCTATTTTTCATTTATTCATTCAACTAATATTTATTAAGAGCCTACTCAGTTCTAGGTGCTGACTTAAATGGTTGGAATATACTAGTAAACAAAAAAATTAATAATAATAACTGCCTTCATAGAGCTCATATTTTTGGGGGGAGGGTTGGACAGACTATTATAATAAAGACAATAAATAAGTAAATTGTGTGTTAGGTTACAAGGTGATGAGTGCTATAGAAAAGAGGAATTGGGAGTGCCATGGGATGGTTTACAACGTGAAATATGGAGGTCAAGGCAGGCCTCACCAAAAAGATGGCATTTGAGCAAAGATATGAGAAAACTGAGGAAGTTAATCAGGTGGATAGTTCAAGGAGGGAGTTTCCAGGCACAGAAAAGAAAGCCAGGACAAAGGCCCAGAGTGGAAGGAAACATGTATGACATAGGAGAGACCCAGCAAGAGGGCCAGTGAGGCTGGGGCAGCATGGGTGGCAGGGAGCAGTGGGGAAGAACAGAGGTATTGAGGGGCAAGGACACAGATCATGAGGGACCCTTTGCCATCATAAAGACTTTGGCAAACATCTGAGTATGATCGGGAGGCTTTTCCAGGGAGCACTGATATGAGCTAACTTTGTATTTTACAACAACTTCTTTGCTGTGTTGACAAAAAATTATAAGAAAAAAAGGGGGAAGCTGAGAGACCAGTTAGGAATCTACTGGACATGAGAGATGTCAGCACTTGGACCAAAAGACTAGCAGCGTAAGTGGTGAAGAGTGGTTGGATCCTGGATATTTTTTTGAAGATAGAGTCTTCTGGATTTCCTGATGGGTTGGATAGGAGGGCATGAGGTAGAAAGGTATAGATTTTGTGCCAATGTTTTTGGCCTGAACCACTGAAAGAATGAAGATGTGACCAACCAAGATTGGGAAGATGATTTGTGGGTTTGATGGGAAAATCAGGAGTTCAACTTTGGATATGTAAGTTTAAAACACATGATTGATGTGTAAGTGGAGATGCAAGAGAAGCAGTTTGAATTTAGGAGTCTGAAGACTCAGGAGAAGGGACTGAGCTAGGCATATAAAATTGGTAGTCATAAGCATCGGAAGTATTGAAAGCCATGAACCTGAATGAGCTCACCAAGTGAATGGCTGTACATAGAAAAGAGAAGGAATTCAAGAACTGCGGCCTGGGCACTGCAGTATTCAGAAGTCAAAAAGAAGAATAGAAACAAAGGAGTCTGAGAAGGAGCAGCCAATGAGTCTGAAACAACACCAAAAGAGCAGTATCTAGAGAGAAGGATATGACTAGTGTCAAATAGTGCTGAGTAATCATTGAATTTAGCAAAATACACATCGCTAAGGACATTGACAAAAGCAGGTATGGTGCAGTGGAGAGGCAAAGGTTTAATTGGGGTGGATTTTAGAGAGCATGAGAGAAAGGAGCTGGAAACAGAAGGAGATAGAAGAGTTTGTAGGCAATTTTCTGCTGAGGATAGTAAAGAAGTGGGATGCTAGCTGGAGGGTAGAGTAGATGGTCAAAAGGAGGACATGTTCAAGAAGAGAAGTAATGACATGTTAATAAGCTGATGAAGATGGCCCAGAGAAAGAAGAAAATATGACATAGTAGAGAGGGAGAATTGTGGGCACATGAGGAGACAAGATCCAGTGCAGACGCGGACACGTTGAGCACAGCTCACCTACAGTGAGGGACAGGAAGGCAAAGCAGGTGGGTGCAGATGGAAGCTCTGCAGTGGGAATTGGTGAATGCTGGCTTCTGATTAATCACCTGCCATGGCCCCTGACTACCATTTGTTAATATTTACTGCTTTGAATTATAATCTTAAAACTGTTTTTTGTTAGAAAGTCCTCTGTAGGATTTTTTTCCACCATAGGCCTGTTTTGATAGAAAAGGAAGGTGAAGAACTAGAATAGGAACAGAGATTATGAAAAGCCCTGAAAAACCATCCTACAGCACAACCACCCTGGATATCAAAAGGCAGCACTTCTAAAGGGAAAGGAGCAACCTAAAAGAGGTTGGAGATAAACTATTTCAATCAATACCCTTATCCCAAGACCACACTGCCTGCAAGAGATTCCTGAATAGCTACAAGAAAGAACTGCGCCTACCACAGCCTTCATTTCCCCAAGCTACGTGTGGTTTTTTCCTGTTTTCCTGACTACAATTGCAGTTAGAGTGTTAACTACGTACTTAATTGTCTTAGGAAACCTCTGAATACGTATTTGAATGCATACAAAGACAGGACATTTCTTCTCAAAACCTGGCATCCTAGGGTAAAACAGGCAAAATTATTTTTCACTTTGCTTCCAGACTCTAAAACTGTCACCGAGACTGGCAAAAATTGCACCACAAAAGTCTGAGTCCTCAGGGCATCTGCGTGAAGAGGGGAGGGAGGTGGTACTTATAGCCAGAGGACAATCTCTGGGTGGAGACAAAGTATGTGTTATATCCTAGGAATGGTGTGTGAGGAGTTTGCTGAGGGATTTATACCAGCCCCAGTGCCAAATGTCCTACCAGTAGGTCTGCACTGTAATGCTAAGAATTATTCTAATTAAAAAAGAATGCACTGTGCTTGGAAACAACCACCAGCCATAATTCATCATCTCTGAGGGCTGGAAGTAACACAGCAACAACCCAAAGAAAAGGGGAGAGAATCGGGGAGAGGAGAGCAAAGTTTGAAATTGCCCAGAGCTTGCTCTGCCTCCAGTTCCCTGTTCCTGTTGTACAAACCTGCCACACATCTGTGCCCTTAGGCTTGCCATGGCTTTGACTGCCAATCCTTTTCCAGTATATCCTCCTTTCTAGTCCTGAGGAAGCCTCCACAACCATGAGGAAACCCTGTTACTCAACTAGATCTCTCTGTCAGAAGCAGTGTAAAGTCTTCTCTTTTCCCTGGGAAAGGATTGGTGGCAGTGGTTGGGCTGTTGCAGATGCCCTGAGGACTTGCAGAAATACTTGAGCCCCACACGCAACATAAAAGATTCTCCAAGCGTGGGCCTCAAACTATTTCTTCCCACAGTGTTCCATGGTTCTTTATCCTCCTCAGTGCTTACAAGAGAGCAGTGCCTAATCTCTTGTTCCCGGCATGAATAATAGATCTTTAGAGCTACCAGATGAGCTCTGGGCAGTAGTTCACGGGCAGATGCTCTCATCACCCTGTTTGGGCTGGAAAGCTTTTCATTGATGATCCACTGATGTAGATAGTCCTGATTATCAGACAAAGTCATCCTTCGTGGTTTGGCATCTGGCCCCTCTCTTCCATCATCCCTGGTCCCCCTCTCTCCCAAACGTGCGTTCTCTAATGCTGTCTTTTCACATTTTCACATATGTCTCCAGCTGTCTGGAACATCCCTTCACCTATCACCCCTTCTTTTTGTTTCTGTTCAGGGCAATCTCCTTCTTTCAAAGAAGCCCACCCTCATTCCCCTCTGTCTAAGTTGGCTGCTCTTTTTATTTTCCCAAAGCGTCTTATGCCTTCCCCTTTTTTAACACTTGCCACAGTATCACTGTGCACTTATTCCCCCACAATATGGGGAACACCATGAAGGCACAAGCTGTCTTCCCTAACACTTAGGTTGGTTCGTGATATGAAGCAGGTGCTCAATCATTGTTGAATGAATGGACTGAGAAAGACTGAAGCTTTCCAGTTTGTTGTAAAGCTTCCTAATATCATTTAACTGACATTATACCAAAACTTACTTATTTCCCAATACAGTTAATACTACAGCATAAAAAGGAGAAATAATATTTATGCTCCCACACCGCCAAAGAGGTGTGGGCAGCTTATACACAGAGAATATCTCATTCTCTCTCTTCTTGCTTAGGTGTGAACAACTTTTGACTCTCACTTAAGATCTACAATCTCTTATCTGTAATTCCAAAATGCAAAAGAACTGAACAGTGAAAGTTTTTTGTAGCTGTTTGGCCATAAAATCTCACCTGATTTCAATATATATGAAAGCAAAAACTGACCTGAAAGGACGTGACATTTCTTATAGTATTTATTTCATTTCATTAAAGTCTTCATGAATTTTGCTTAAGAAATACAAAGTGGGTATTTTATAATGTAAGGTATATGCACCGTATTTATTTGTAATAACTGGGACAAGTCTATACTCACCTTTTACCCAAGATTTTAGAATCAGGGCTGTGGCTATAACTTGAATATCACCTAGGAGGTCAAAGAAGCTTTGGATTCTCTAGTGATGGGACCAATAAATCAGACAATGGGACTTATTAAGATGCTACGGCCCACAAAAAAAGAAAACAGATCTTCATTTTACTGCTTTTTATATCTTTTTTTCTTCACTGGAGAGTTTGGGGGCCCATCTTTTATTTATTCTTCAGCCCTTGATTATTTTGATGCTTATGTTACATGAACTGCTCTACTGGGTACACAGAGTTCTCCAGTCAACAGAGTTCTCGAGTCAACAGGGGAAAATAGGACTTACCTGAATTTCCCAATTCAAGCCACTTTTGTTGCCATATTCTCTTGGTCTTAACATCTCTACCCATCCAGAGCAAAGTTTTTGTGAATGTGTTATTGTTCTCCCTGTATTTCTGCTCTTATCACAATCACTTGCCTCCATTTCAACAGGTGGATATACCCTTTGGGCTGCCTTCATTCAGTGACTTTAGTGGACTGAACAGCAAAACTAAGAGCAGAAATGCCCTGAAGGCTGAGGTCATTCTACATGCCCAGAGGGGTCCAGGGATGGAAAATCTTTTGAGTCCTAGAGTCTTCCTGCCAGGCCTGGGAAGAGAAAAGGTCTGCAGGATCTGGGACCAATGTGGATCACTTTACTCTCTGCATTGGTGCTTGAGGAAGTGGCAAGACCTTGCCAGGGTATGCTTAGTAGAACTTCTTGGAGAAGGACACCTGGAGTCTCAGGATCCCAGGCTTACAGAGATACTTGAGCCTCACACCAAGCATAAAAGCAGAGAGCAGCCAGATATCAAGAACACTCACTGGTTTGACCATAAGAATGTCAATGTCAATGTGAACATGGAATCCTGGAAATGGGAGGTCTTTTATCTACCTCCTTGGCCTCACATAGCCTCTCAGATTCTGGTACCACCCAAGAAAAAAGAAATAGGTCCAACAAGTGACCAAGATAAAATTTCTACCAGTAAGGTAAGTTGGGTGCCTTGATGTGAGGAAATAAAAAAGTAAATATCTTGCCCATATGATCTCATAGACTGAGATGTATGCCCATTATATGTAATTCAACAGAAGAGCTTTATACTATATACTTACTTCCTTTCGTTGCCTTATTTTGCCCCCTATTACAAATTCTAAGGAAAGAATTCTAAGTAGGTCCCTGTTGCCTGGCTCTTGGTTAGATCTCTGGAAATGTCCCTAAATGAAATGATTTTTTTAAGTACCAACAGAGCATAAAACATGCAAGTACAATATAACCTGTGAGTGAGAAGTAGAATTTACACTTAAACAATGTATATTTATGATGTTCCTCTCCTTCCTCCATTGGGGAACAGGACCACTTCTGTATACTTAATCAGAACACATTTTAAATCACACCATGCAACAGGCCTTGTGGCAATTCATGATGGCCAAAGTATATAAAATATGATGAAGTTAAGAAGTTGCAGCTGAACCAACAATATATCCTCCTGGAAGGGAGACATTAAATAAATCTTCACTGTTTTTGATAGCCTATTAAAGTTCCTTAAGAGCTCTGGTACATTTGACTACATTTTTTTTAGCCATAATGTTTTAAACAAGCTTTTCTAATCATAAATATAGCACTAAAAAGAGGCAAAGACAAATAAGTAACAATTAAATATGTCTCTTGTTGGTCCTAGCCAATGAACAGGACCTTCCTCCAAAGGGAAGCAAAGGATTACATAAAAAGCCAGGCTGTATGGGAATCTTTTTTTTTTTTTTAATTTCTTTATCCATTTGTGGGGATTGAAGGCCTAGTTTTTAATCTTGCTTGGGTATAGGAGGACAACACCTCCTGATTAAGACAGGACCATTTTTCTTCATCAGACAATATCTCCAGCAGAAGCACTGCAAAAGAAATTTCATCTCACTCTGAAGGTAAGTTTAGTTTTATTTGTTAAGCAAATGGTTTCATTAAAATAGTTCATGGTTCTATTTATATAATAGTTTTTCTACCCTAACCTTATGAAAACTTGGAATTGAGAACAGTAGGATATAACTACTGAAGAAAGAAAAGGCCAGCAAACATGTACAAATGAATAGAAATTTAATATACATTTTCTTTTATAAAATGTCACAAAACAATCAATCAGCTAAGTAAATAACCAAAGTAAAGTGAAATCACTAAAATTATTGTCCAGTCAGCTATTTGGTGTCTCAGTCAGCACCTCATCATATTTTTAATTACATTGACAGCCTCTGGGTAAATAAGTGATGCAAATCTTCTTTTTGGCATTGACAAAATGTTTATCACCAACTTTCTTTTCTCATTAATGGTCACAGACTGGTACGTATTACAGCTGGATATCACATAAGTTAATAACATATTGCAGCAGCCAGAAGAGTTCAAAATACTGAAGCGGATCCTAATGGAATTGGGATGGAAGACAGTGATAAGATCAGAGGAAGATCCTATGTGTAGCAAGGTTAAAATCTGCTTGGGAGAAGCCGGGCATGGTGGCTCATGCCTGTAATCTCAGCACTTTGGGAGGCCAAGGCGGCAGTGGATTACCTGAGACCAGGAGTTTGAGACCAGCCTGGACAATTTGGTGAAACCCCATCTCTACTGAAAATACAAAAAAAAAAAAAATTAGTCAAGCAAGGTGGCACGTGCCTGTCATCCCAGCTACTCAGAAGGCTGAGGCACGAGAATCACTTGCACCCAGGAAGCGGAGGTTACAGTAAACCAAGATCATGCCACTGCACTCCAGCCTGGGCCACAGAGTGAGACTCTGTCTCCAAAAACATGAAATAAAACAAAACACAACAAAATCTGCTTAGGAGAATAGAACTCAGAGTGATCACAAACATAAGTGACCCAAGAGCACAAACAAATCTAATGATGAGTTCAAATTAGTATATCTTGACCTTGAGCTTAGTGGGAAGACAGGACATGGATGTGATGGATTAACAAGGGATCCATACTTATAATAAAGCAGCAGCAGGAACTGAAGTGAAAGCCTCCTCCAGGACAGGTTAAGGGTGAGGGAGTAGAGGTGTTGCCTAGAACTAGCTGATGTGCTCAACTTTTAGTTGTTGGAGGGAAAAAATCCGATCAGAACACAAGGAACTGAGAGAGCCAACTCTTACTATTTCAAAAGGACCTAAATGACAAGGAAAACATAACAAGCTACCAGTAGGCCTAAGCCATCAAGGTAGGGAAAAGGTACTAAAAAAGGAAAGGAATAAAAAGGAATGCCATGCCATGGTGGAAAGAACATTACCCTGCTAACTAAATGGTGAGTTCTTGTCCCAGCAGCTATTGGCTGTCTTCAGGACCTTCAGCAAGTCACCAAGCCTCTTTATAGTCTAAGTCTTCTGGATTGGAGCAAGTGGTCATTGCACTTCTTTCCAACATAGATTTCATAAAACACTAGACCCACAGAAAGTGCTTTGAGATACCTCCTTATAAACATTGTGCAGCCAAAAATATTTGAAAAATTTTGCTTAACCCAATCCTAAAGATTCACGATGCACATTAGCACTTAAAGTCTTTGAGAAGTCTCACCCTAAACAAAATCAATTTACTTTTACTTTTATTTTCAATTGTACTTTTACTTTTACAATTATTTTTAATTGCAAAAACGTCAATTACTTTTTCACCAATCTAATAGGTAAGATAGTTTTACTCAACATTTCCCAAACCTACTTGACACAAGGTTGTTTATTTTTCTGTGAAATATCCATTGACATAAATTGCATCCTTTGCTAAATACACAGGACTATATATTTCCAAATTTAAGTTTCTAAATGAGTCTCAAATTGGAGAAACATAAAGCATGAAGCAGAAACTTCCAGTTCCCTATATTAACCCCAAGACTATAAAGCTGGTATAGAGTGATCTTAATTTAGAACTCCCATGAGGAAATATAACAAAAGCAATTGCTCAGTGGCAATTTCTAGCTAATGATCATGGAGACTAAATAGAAACCAATCCAGCTTTTGTAGCCCTGCCTGAGTTGTGGTGGGTTAACCAATCACTGCACACAGGCTAAGAAATGTCTCTAATGCACTCACACTGTGCTGAGTTCTAACATGTAATGCGTAATTATTTCTTATCCCAAATAAAGATAAAATTATAGTCTCAAAATTATAAGTGTTAGCTCCTAGAAGACAAGGAATTCCCCCCTGTATCTCCAGGGCCCATCCTCAGTTCCTGGCATAAGGCATATTTATTCATTTATGAATGAGTGTTCTAACAGACAAATATTTATTGCGATGCTCTAAGTATTGCACCACCCTCCAACAAATTTAAGGCCTGTTTAAAGAAACCTTGAAATAGCTTTATTTGTTGTCAAAGCCAAAAACAATTAATGCTTACTGATCATGAAGGCATGTTGATTTTCAGCCAAAATGCAACGCGTTTATTTTCATCGGGTTACATTTCTGGAGACCAGAGCTTTAGATATAAAGACTACATGTTAATGGGCAGAATGGATGTTCATTCTAACGACATAATGGGGAATTCACAACGGAACGACATGTCATCTGTATGACTGGCAACATCAATAAGAGAGTTACAAAAAGGAATAAGGGAACCAAATATGTTCATGAGATTTATTAACGAAAGTTTTCTATAGGAGAAATTGAAATGGCTCTTCAAAAAAAGAAAAAAAAGTTTAAAAGAAGGACTGATTTTTAAAGATATTCCATGATACTTTTTGCTATTGCTTTTTCAAAGGAAAAAATAAAGCAAGTTTTTGTCTTTTTTTTTTCCAGATAGAAAGCTTTTAAACAGAAAGCAGACACGCTGAGAATAGCCTGAGTCAGGAATTCACCCCTGACCCCTCAGTCCAGTGACGTCCCAGCCTGTGACCCCCAGCCCCAGCCGTTTTACACTTGACCCATTTTGCACTTGACCTGCTTTGCACTTGACCCATTTTAAATGCCCCCCCCACTCACTCCTATTAAAAATGTACACCTTTGGGCTATTCAAATTAATTATATATATGCATATATATAATTGATATGTAATATATATATGGTTGTCTTGGCACCTTTGGCTTTCTCTCTTGCTTGGATATGTGTAGAAACCTTCACTTCCTCCCTCTTTCTCCAACCTGCTTTTTAGCCAGCCCCCTCCTTGAGCTGTGCTGATACACGCCATCATCACATTCTCAGCTTTATCACAAGGCAGTTTCATTTGCTCTCTGCCCTTGTTAAGTACTCTGCTCCAGTTCCTTCACTGATTTCAATAGGAAAAGCAGAACAGATATCCCTATAGAACACTGTCATCACCTCATAAGGCCTACAGCCTGGAACATAAAATACTTCCGATTTCTAAGTTCTCTCTCAGGCTGAGCGGATTACAAGTCGGGCACTTAAAATCAAAAGCCAACAGGGACCCAACCATGACACTGAATGAGAAGTATAAGCAGACATTATGAGTCACTTCCAAAAATTGGGAGTTATAGTGTCACAAGGCTAAGTGCCCTGGAGAGGATGTGGGTCTGATCATCAGAATGCTCCCAAATTCAAAAAGCAAGAAGTAGACCTGTGTTTAAATTCTGAGGGCAACATATGGATTTTGACTTAGCATAACATGAAATAAAAAACAAGACAGCAAATTTTGGGAGGACCGCACAATTGTCATCGTATCTGACACCAACAGAGGTCCAAAGTATTCCTTCCAACCCTTCCAATCCAAAAATAGACCACATAGAGTTCAGGTAACAGGAGATGCAAAGTTCCCACTTTACTGGATGCTGGAATCTCAGGTTCAGAGGAAAGTTTGCAAAGCTACTCGCTTTACCACCTCCCTATTGGTATATATATAGAGTACCCAAATGCATTGTCACTTCAGCAGAAGTCAAAATTTTGAAGAGGGTTGCTTGTAAGCACTGATATGATTCTTCCTCTTATGCACCATTCTCAAAGTCATGCCTTGTCATTGCACCAGCCTGTCACTTGTAGGATGTATAAGAGGTTCCAACTTTCTCTACCACTCACTATTCAACACAAAGAAGCAAACTATTTAACAAGCTTTTTTCTTGTTTCTTAATCAATGAAAAGAACAAGATGAATGGCCCCTCAATTTCACAAAACACCCTGAATTTAGAAGGCAGTTTAATATCCTTAATCTTATCTGTGGGATAATTAGCCACTTTTATCTATTTTCTCTCCCCTTGGTGGGTACTATGCTTTGGCCAGACGGAATTCACTCACACCTAGCCTCAGACGAGACCTACACCATTTCCTATTCTGTTAGGCTGATTCTTCTGAACTGTATTCCTCCAATATTGCATTTAGAGTCTGTTCCTGATTTATGCACCCTGCTTCAATTCCTGCTGCAAAATTGCATAATTCTAAGTTCAAGAGCTATGTGTGAGTATGAGAAAAATAATAGTCATAAACCAAAATGTGAGACTTCCATCTTTCTTTCCTAAACTAGTCAACATCCATAAGGTCTCCTAAATTGGTAGAAGTCACAAATCTTCCCTGGATCCCTTTGATTCCTTCTTTCCTATAAGAAGAATAATTGGAGGAGTGGGCAACAAAACAGAAAATATAATCTTCCTAGGCAGATTTTCTGTCTTCTATTAGACCAGTCCTCACAAACACAAATGCCTACAGCGACCAGGCATGTCAGTGAGAGAGTGAACAGAAGAGTATAAAATACTAGCAGTAGTGTGGACTGTGGCAAACTGGTGAGTACATGCACAGCTCCTAACACTTCCCTATCTGTTCAGCCCCAGCCAACTATTGAATAGAAATGCAGGTTCAAGGTTTTCAGATTTTTTGATTTTTCATGAGGCTCCCAAAGTCTGGACACTTTAATGTAAAATTTCCCAATTTGTAAATGTTGGCAACTAATTGAAAACATTTCAAAACAATACGAAGGCCAAGGAAGACAGGTCCACGGGCCAGATGTGGCCTGTGAGCCATGGTGTGCAAACTCTGTGATGAGCTCAAAAGCTGTTTAAATTCACTAAGACAGTTGGGGTGCATAAAGGAAGAAAGAGAAATGGCATAGCCTCCTGGCTTCAGAGGAAAGTTTAACAATCTATGTGGAGGAAAGGCAGGTCACTAGAGAAAGAAACACTTTCGGGCCAACACCCAAGCATGGGTTGACCCAAGCCTATGGGTTGATAATTATTTGACTTTGTCCAAGAAATAATTTCTCTAGAATAAGAGATGAAGGCCAGGCACAGTGGCTAACGCCTGTAATCCCAGCACTTTGAGAGGCCGAGGTGGCGGATCATTTGAGGTCAGGAGTTCAAAACCAGCCTGACCAACATGGTGAAACCCTGTCTCAACTAAAAATACAAAAATTAACCAGATGTGGTGGTGTTCTCCTGTAATCCCAGCTACTTGGGAGGCTGAAGCAGGAGAATAATCGCTTGAACCTGGGAGACAGAGGTTGCAGTGAGCTGAGATTGTACCACTGCACTCCAGCCTGGGTGACAGAGCAAGACTCCATCTCAGAAAAAAAAAAAAAAGAGAGAGAGAGAGAGATGAAATTGAAAGTCTGATTTCAAGAACATACTAATACAAACAGATAAATAATAAGTACATGTGTTTCTGTTCTAGAGTAAAAAGGTACAAAAGCTAATGGGGATTGAGATTTCAGGCCCCAGTTTTTTCAGGAAGGAGAGAAAAACTATGAGAAATCGATGAACAATGTGCAGTTATTTGGGTGACATTGAAGTTGGGTGGGAGAAAAGGCTCAATTACCAGCATAGAGCCTGTGGGGAGACAGAGTGGCTCCACAGCAGAGACTATCACAGCCACCTCCCGCTGCACCTTCTGTAGTCACACTCAGGGTCAAGCAGCCTGAACTGTTCGAACGAACAAAAATAATCAGAGGGCTTCTGTCTCTGTCTGTAGCTACCACCGTTGAACAAGTACCCATATCAGTATCCTGGGGGGTACATATTTGGGGAATGTTGTGATGGATCTCAAGCACACCTAAGAGAACTATCACAGGCACAGAGCTAAACAATAATATTTGCCAATTTACAACTACTGATTAAAAGCCCTGTCACCAAGCCAAGCACTCCAGCATTTTCCCCAAAGGTTTTGGGGAAAATTTTACCATTTTCCCCAAAGGTTTCCAGCTTCCAGGAAAGGAGTTGCAGAGAATGCAAGGTAAGTGCATACAGCTCAGGCAAGCAGGCTGAGGAACAGACCGCAGCTTCAGGCTTTGGATTTTCACAAACAATCCTGCTTCCCCCAAGCTGAGACAATGCCCTGCATTCACTGAGTTCTCAGGAGCTACCATAGTGTGCCGAGGAGCAGGAAAAAAATTAGACTTGAATTGAGGATA
This sequence comes from Pongo pygmaeus, assembly GCF_028885625.2. Taxonomy (NCBI): domain Eukaryota; kingdom Metazoa; phylum Chordata; class Mammalia; order Primates; family Hominidae; genus Pongo; species Pongo pygmaeus. Next base: position 28,365,152 of record NC_072373.2, read on the forward strand.
GATTGGTATTCACTAAATGGCACTTCTGAATTTACTGCAGCCTTCGCCTTTAGAGAGAATTGCCAAGGTGCTCATAAAAGGAGAAATGATGAATATTCAGGATGTCTTTTGAATCCATTAGGCAACCGGGATGAGGTCTCCATATGTAGACTTCTGGTTCTTTCCTTAGGCTGTTAAGGAAACTGCCAAAATGGCCGTCTGCAGGATAAAATGGAGCCTGGGTTTGCCAATGGGGAGAAAGTCTAAACGCCAAAGGTCAAGTCTGTGGAAATAAAATTGGTTTAGGAGCATTTTGCAAGTGAAGAGGTCTATAAATTTTGGATTTCTGGACATAACAAATGAGGGAATGTGTCTGTCTGCTTGTAGGAACACTGATCAAAATGTGGTAGCAGCCTATTTATCGTACTGTCAGCCTTTCTTCCCCAGGATCAGATATTCTGCAGATCTAATTGTGTCCACTCCACACAGGAAAATCCCAGACAGTCTCTCTAGCGGCCTCCTATAGTTTTGTCAACTAATCTTACCAGAAGCAGGAGTGTTTGTGCATTTCTTAAGACTGCAAAATGTTTATTATCAAGTCTGCTTACTTAAGTCCTAAGCACTTGTTCATGCCAGTTATATAGAGAGTAATCATGGGTTCTCCGTGCTAAAAATAATTTAAAGAAAGAATTTAGCACCGACCCTTGGCTCCCAGATATATTGAATATAGGTCAATCAATTGTTAGGAAAAGGGAATTTCTGGGGAAGGGATGATGCAGGTTACTTATCATCAGTTTCTTTGCCTTTACAATAAGGAGTGGAGTCAGGTTCAAGGTAACAAGCATTCCTGCAAGCCTCTGTGCTCCCACTCTGGGATGGGGATAAGCACGCTTCTTGCCCTCTAGGCACTGACACATTAGCAGGGGAGACGTACACAGAAGTGTACCTTTAATAGAATGTCAAAATAGCCACATTAAAGTGCTGTGTCAAAGCAGACGAGAGAGTGATTCATTTTACCAGGGAAGGGTGGGAAGAGAAGCAGAGACAGAAAATTACACAGTCAAGGAGACATTTGAGCTGGATCTTGAAAGACAAATCCAGAAAGTGGAAAAAAAAATTGAAAGCAGGCACCCTAGAGAGAGGGCCCTGCCAGGGTCAAGGCTGGGGGTTAGAAAAGCATAAGGAAGAATGGGTGACCAAGTGGGAAAAGCCTCTAATTATTTTGTAGGAAACACACATACCCCTCAGGGAGATCATGTGCCCATCCTCTGTTCCAAATCGGGAATCAGAAAATATAGGCCTGTATCTCCAGAGTCCCTTCCAGAAATAACATTCCATGACTTCTATAATTCTGAGTGACCAAACCAAGAAACCAACTCAAGGAAAACCTTGAACTTAACAGTCTTTATTCTCTGCTGTTTTATGAGCAAAAGTGAAATTGATGGCAGTAGCCAGGATGGCCACCCTGGGCCCCGGTAAATTGTCTACCACATGCCCTTCCAATCAGGGACAACCCGAGCCCCCAGGAGGAAAGGGGCAGGCCTCTTCCAAAGTGTAGGCAGAGACCACAGGATCCACAAATTCTTGGATGCTATGGACACCAGGTTCAGGTTCTGTAGTGGCACTCTTAATTCCCACACAGCCCGGAATTTCCCATCCTTCTCTCTTCCTCCATGCTCTTTGCTCTCTCATGTATCATTGCAGAGTCTGGGGGCAGAAATAAACAGAAAATCAGAAACACGTAAAAAATACCTTCATGTGAGCATCTAATTGGTTTCATTTTCTCTTCACAACAACTATGAGAAGTACAAGTAGGATAGATGAGAAAGGTAAGGCTCAGAGAGGAGCCTCTGCTCCTGTTGCCACAGCTGGCTGAGGCAGAGCTGACTCCCACCTGGTCTAGCTAGCCTTCCGCCCCCAAATCCACTCAAACTTGCCATCCCTTAAAGCAATCGCTGAATTAATGGAAAACCTTCTAAAGAGACATAAATGGATAGCAACATCTAGTTTATATTAGATATCAAGAAGAATTAGGGTAGGAACAGAAATGTGAATATTATAAATATTAAAACAGTGGAGTCCATAATGACATGGCACATTATTAAATAGATAAAATATACTATGACTTAAATGGTGTTTTGTGGCACTCTAAAAGTTCAAAATAACATACCAAAAGCACAATTCCTAAAGAAAAATACTGATATATTGGACTTTACCAAAATAAGAAACTTTTTTTCTACAAAGACACTGTTAAGAAAATAAAAAGACTGCCAGGTGTGGTGGCATGTGCCCATTGTCCCAGCTACTTGGGGGGCTGAGATGGGAGGATCCATTGAGTTCAGGAGTTTGAGACCAGCCTGGGCAACACAGTGAGGCCCAATCTGAAAAAAATAAAAAAGAAAATGAAAAGACAAATCACAGACTGGAAAAAATATTTGCAGATCACATATCTGATAAAAGACTTCTATCCTTAATATTTTTTTAAAAAAAGAAAAGCTTTTAAAACCTAACAAGAAAATAAACAACCCAATTATCATTAGGGAAATGCAAGTTCAAACCAAATGAGATACCACTATACATCTATAAGAATGGCCAAAAATAAAAATTTAAAAATGAGGATTCCAAATGCTGGAGACAATGAGAAACAGGAACTGTCATTTATTGCTAACTGGGGACACAAAATGGTAAAGCAACTTTGGAAAGCAGTTTGGCAATTTCTTATATAGTTAAATACACACTTACCATACAACCCATAGTAATCCCAATCCTAGGTATTTACTCAAGTGAACTGAAAACATTTGTTCACATGAAAACCTGAATGTGAATGCTTACTTCAACTTTATTCATAATTTTCAAAAACTGGAAACAGACCAGATGTCCTACAACAGGTGAATGAATAAAATAAACAGTGGTATATCCATACAATGGGATACTACTCAATAGTTAAAAGGAACAAACTATTGAGTGACACAACAACATAAATGAATCTCAAGTGCATTTTTAATTGAAGAAAGCCAGTCCCAAAATGCTACACATTATATTATTCCATTTATGACATTCTGGAAATGGCAAAAGGGTGGGAAACAGATCAGTGATTACCAGGGGTAGAGAGGGGGTGTTGACTACAAAGAAACCATACAAGGAATTTTTAGGATATTGGAACTGTTCTTTATAGTCCTGTGGTGGTGGATAAATGGCTCTATGAACTTGCCAAAACCCGTAAAACTGTACAATACAAAGAGTGAACTTCACTATGTACATTTTTTAAATCAACCAGGATATTCAGCAGAACCCAGACATAATGTAAATTGTGACAAATAAATTTAACTATTTATAAATGTATGAGAAAGCTTTATTGAAAAAGGTAAGGGAAAAGGAAATTTATCTGTGAAACATTGGAAAACTGTTTGCATATGGTAAAGCTACAGGCAAGAATAACTGTACATGAACACTCTACTCTGGTTGTTTCTCACACGTGTACAGGTAAACAATTTTGAAATGACTTTACATGTATACTAGGATGGAACAAATAAGGAAATCTAATGAGATCTAGGTGTTCTACTGTAAGAGAAAGAAGTTACAAATAAACAACAAAGGGAAATCCACAATAAGTCCTGTGGTTTGATTAGAATCAGAGATACCAGAATGAATTCATGTTTAATATGTTCAGAGATAGATTGATACATAAATAAATATAGATATCTGTATATTCATGAGTTAGTATATAGACATATATTTAATAGCTGTGTCTGCTCAGAGGTGCCAGAAGCAGTGACACCCCAGTAGCAATGAGCACACCTAGTGTCCAGATCTTATTTTCTAAATATCATTCTCCAGTAAGAGAAACCAGTAATTCTTAGAGAAATGGTTGATTCTAGAGCAGAAGCATAGAAAACAGGATGATCCTCTAACAGTGCCAAAAAGAAAAGATGTGCTAAAAATAAAAAATAAAATTAAATAATGGGGATTTATCAAAAGGACACAAGTATATATCAAAAAGAATATACTTGAATTAGTATATCAAAGAGATATCTGCACTCCCATGTTTATTGCAGCACTATTCACAATAACCAGGCTATGGAATCAACCTTAGTATCCATCAGTGGATGAATGAATAAAGAAAATGTGGTATGTATACCCAATGGAATTAGGTATTATTCCATTATTTAGCCACAAAAAGAATAAAACCTTGTCATTTGCAACAACGTGGATGGAACTGGAGGACATTAGGTTAAGTGAAATAAGGCAGGCACAGAAAGAAAAATATCACGTTCTCACTCATATGTGGGAGCTAAAAAAAAAACATTGATCTCGTGGAGATAGAGCGTAGAATGATGGTTATCAGAGGTTGGGAAGGGTAGCAGGGAGGAGGGGAAAAGTGGGGATGGATAATGGGTACAAAAATACAGTTAGATAGAATGAATAAGATCTAGTATTTGGTACCACAATAGGGTGACTATAGCTAACAGTAATTTATTGTATATTTTTAAACAACTAAAAGAGTGAAATTGGAATGTTCCTAACAAAAAAAAAAGATAAATGCTTAAGGTACTGGATACCCCAACTACCCTATTTGATCATTACACATTGTATGCCTGTATCAAAACATCACATGTATCCCAAAAATATATGCACCTATTATGTACCCATAATAATAATAAATAAAAATTAGTAAATGATCAACATTTTAAAAGGACACAGGTGCCAAACTTAAAGAGCTGCTGATGAACATAGCTGGAACAATCTGAGCAATAAAATAAACAACGATAGTACTGGATTATAACTTCAATATTAAAATAAGTATCTGCAAGTCCATACTGGTATAAATAAGTGATTAAGTAAATAAATAAATGGAAAAAAGAATAAATCTTGACAGACTAACTGTCAATGATAAATATAGAAGGAATGAGAAAAATAGAAAATCACTACTGGAACATACTAATAATTGCTGCAGCTAAAATTAGTGAGAGAAGATTTAAGCAGAAACAGGATAGTATAGAGCCTCAAAATATCTCCAAAAAATATTTATTTATTACTGCAATGGTCTTAACTTACATCCACAAATTCTTTGATACTCTTCCTTCCAAAGAGTTTAAATCTCCTCCCCTTGAATGGGGGCTGAAGTTACTGACTCACTCCTACTGATTCTACTCAAACCACAGGACTCACTTCTAGTATGAAAAGGGGAAGATATTAACTGTACAGTGAAGAGCCCTGGCGTCAAATGATTAATGCTAACATCACCACTAAATACATACACACACACACACACACATTTGTGTATGTATATGTATATGTATATGTTACATAATGTATCCCTGGGCATGGTATAATGACAAGGGTATTTTGCTTCTGGTGTATTCTTTTCCAACATCCTTAACCTCAGTCTAGCCATGAGATAGCATCAGACAAATGTACATTTAAGGACAATCAACAAAACACTTGACCAAATAGTATCAAAAGTATAAAGGTCATTAAAGACAAGGAAAAACCAAGAGGCTATCACAGATTGGAAGAGACTAAGGGCACATGACAACTCAATGTAGCATGGTAGACTGGACTGGACCCTGGAATAGAAATAGAACATTATTGGAGAAACTTAATAAAGTGCATAGTTTAGCAAATAGTACTATATCAGTGTTAATCTTTTAGTTTTCATAAATGTACCAAGGTTATGAAAGATGTTAACACTAGGAGAAACTTGATGAAGGGCATACAAACACCCACAATATTATATTTAACTCATATTTTTTTCAAAATAAAACACACTTCTTGATGTCTAATATAATATGATTAACCTCCATTGTGGTTGCTAATTTTCTCTCTTAAGATCAAGGTTATAAGAGATTTCCCACAGCACCACTATGGAAATGATGTGGAATAAAAAACAGAACAGAAGGGAAATGCCTTGGAGAAAGAGGAGATAGAAAACCAAAGAAATATTAAATAATGTGGAAAACAAAAGAAAAATGGAAGGAGTGGTACCACCTCCCACCTTGAACCCCAACAGGCCACTGGGACCCCAGTCTGGCATTTCAATCGTCACTTGCCATCATTCACACTCCTCTCTCATCACCATATTAGTTAGGGCACAAGCTAAACTCTGTAATATAAGCCCTCACAAATAGAAGAGAACTTCAAAAAGCTCATGGAAAAATGGAATTTAAAGATAAAAATAAAAAATATAATCAATTCCTCAACATAAGCTCCATCAAGTTCAATACACTTTTGTAAGTGATACCAGCCATACAGTCTATCCCTAAAGAACTGAGAGGATCAGGCGCAACGGCTCATGCCTGTAATCCCACACTTTGGAAGGCAAAGATGGGAAGATAGCTTGAGGCCAAGAGTTCAAGAACAGCCTGGGCAACACAGTGAGAGCTCGTCTCTGCAAAAATAGAAAAAGAATTAGCCAGCCATGGTGGTACAAGCCTGTAGTCCCAGCTACTTGGGAGGCTAAGGCAGGAGGATCACTTGAGCCCAGGAGTTCAAGGCTGTACTTCAGCCTAAGCAACAGAGTGAGGCCCTGTCTCAAACTAACAAAACACTGAAGGTCCTAGGAATTTAACCAGGTCATTGCATCTTTTGCACGTTGTTAACTGAGGAAAAATGGGTACCCTTTAAAGATTTTTGAAGATTAGGAAACAAAAAGAAGTCAGAAGGAGCCAACTCAGAACTGTGGGTGGATACCTAATGATTTGCCACTGAAACTCTCACAGAATTGCCCTTTTTGATGAGAGTAATGAGCAGGAGCATTGTCGTCATGGACAATTGGTTTCTAGCGAAGCTTTCTCAGAAGTTTTTCTGCTAAAGCGGTAGGTAACTTTCTCAAAACACTCTTATAACAAGCAGATATTATGTTATTTGGCCCTCCAGAAAGTCGACAAACAAAATTCCTTGCCATCTCAAAAAACCTTTGCCATGACTTTACTCTCAACTGGTCCGCTTCTGCTGTGACTGGACCACTTTCACCTCTTGGTAACCATTGCTTTGATTGTGCTTTGTCTTCAGGACCATACTGATAAAGCTGTGTTTCATCTTCTGTTACAATTCCTCAAAGAAATGCTTCAGGATCTTGATCCCACTTGTTTAAAATTTCTGTCAAATCTCTTCTCCAGTCTGCAGTTGATCTGGGCACAAGAGCTTTGATAGCCATTGAGTGGAAAGTTTGCTCAACTTTAATTTTTTAGTCAGAATTGTGTAATCTGAACCAATTGAGATGTCTATGGTGTTGGCTATTGTTTCTGCTGTTAATCATCAGTCCTCTTCTATTAGGGCACGAATAAGATTAACTTTTTCCTCACAAACTGATGTGGATGATCTGCCACTGTGGGTTTTATCTTCAACATCATCTCATCCCTTCTTAAAACGAGTTATCCATCTATAAAATCCAGTTTCTTTGGGGACTCTGTCCCCATACATTTTTTGTAAAACACCAATGATTTTACCATTTGTCCACCCAAGCTTCATCATAAATTTGTTGTTTGTTCTTGTTTCAGTTTTAGCAGAATTTATGTTGCCCTGAGTGGGGCTCTTTTCAAACAGATGTCTTATCTTTTGTGCCTCAAACTAGATCCTGTTCAGACAAACAAATTAGTACGAGTTTATTTTGGTGCAAAAAAAAAGATGAAACTCATGTGGAATTTTTCATACTATGCATTTTCCATGAACTTTTTGAAGAACCCTCGTTCAAAGATTAAATAAGATTATAGTTTATTTTTCTCTTATTTCACAATTCAGAAGTAGACACTCCAGATCTTATAGGATGATTCTGCCATTCTCTATGTAGTTTCTGTCTCTGGGGACAAGCTCTGGGAAAAAGAAGAAGAGGCAGGGCAGCTAAGACTCCTTTCTTGGTTTGCTTTTATTCTGCTCACATCCCATTGGCCAGAAATAAGGCACATGGCCTGATTAATGTTGCAAGGGAGGCTGGGAATATAGTCTCTAATAACTGGGCAAAAGTAGACCTGTTGAGAGTAAAAGTCATAGCAACTCTAATAACCAGCTAATGCTCACCAGTTCTCCTGTTAAAGAAGAGAAGAATCTGGTTCCGGTCGAAAAACAGCAGTCTGTGCCACTAGTTCTAATCCAGAATCCTTTCAACAAATTATACCATGCACTGCTGCAGAATTTTCTATTTAAGCTGATGAAAAAAGTACAGGCAGTCTTCAATTTGACAGAATAAAATTAAGTTTTATAGAAGACAATATGTGATATCATGGGGCATGGGATAAGGGGAACACTATGACATTAGTCAAATTTATCTAGAGAGAACATTAGAACAACCAGAGGTAGAATCCTAGTGAGGCGGATTTTTTGGGAAAATGGCCACAATTCTTCATGCCTTTCCATACCTTTACCTCTGTGCAATGTGACTTTGCCTTTCTTCACACCAAGAGAGTCTCTTTCTCTACCCTTTGAACCTGGACGGCCATTGTGACTTGCTTTCTTTCCATACAATGCAACAAAAGTGACTTTGTACAAGGTCCAAGCCTAGGCCCCAAGAAGGGTGCCTCGTCATGAGGGGAATTTTCTATCTGTTTAAGGTAACGACAAAATTCCTGAGGGGTGGGAAGAGAATCACAGACAGAAAGAGGGGAAAAAGTTGCAAAAGAGGGCACCCTAGAGGGAGGGTCCTGCCAGGGTCAAGGCTGGGGGTTAGAAAAGCACAAGGAAGAATAGATGATCAAGTGGGAAAAGCCTCTAATTATTTTGTAAGAAACACACATACTTCTCAGCGAGATCATGTGCTCATCCTCTGTTATAAATCAGAAGTCAGAAAATACAGGCCTGGACGAAATTCCCCTTGGAATTTTTGGGGGGCAAGTCACAAGGGCATTGCTTATTCCTCTTCTTTCCCTTAGAATGCTGTCACTGTGTGAATAAGGTCAGACTAGCCTCCTGGAGGATAGACACCATGTGGGGTCAAGTCAAGACAAGCCATGCCAGCTAAAACTATCCTAAACCAGCCAGGCTCTAGCTGATTTGATAGCAGACCACAGATAGAGGAAGAGCCCAGTTGAGATCAGCTGACCTACTGACTGTTAGCTAAATATGTGTCCATCATTTAAAGCCACTAAGTTTAGGGGTTGCTTGTTATGCAGCAATAGCCACCTGGTAAAACTGGTAGAGCTCAATTCCTCTGGTTTTTTTTTTTTTTTTTTTTTTTTTGAGTCAGGGTCTTATTCTGTTGCCTAGGCTGGAGTACAGTGGCTTGATCCCACCTCACTACAACCTTCACCTCCCCAGGCTCAGGTGATCCTCCTACCTCAGCCTCCCAAGTAGCTGGAACCACAGGTGTGCACCACCATGCCCAGCTAATGTTTGTAATTTTTGCAGATATGGGGTTTTACTATATTGCCCAGGCTTGTCTCCAGCTCCTGAAATTAAGATATCCTCCTGCGTTGGCCTCCAAAAGTGCTGGGATTACGGGTGTGAGCCACTGCACCTGGCCTGGAGCTCAATTTTTAAGGGATGAGCTGATGAAAATGAATTAGAAGAACCGCAAAAGAAAGTCAAGAGCTGCAAGAGAACCAGCAAGCAATGCAAATCACAGAGACCAGAGAAGTTTCAAGATGAAGGAAGTGGCCCTCAAGCAAGGTGAAGCCTAAAAGAGTGGTAGCTTTTTACAACAGGAATACTAATTTGAAACACCACATAGGTAATGAACACACAAATAGAAACTATTATGTACTTCCCATTAATAGTGGAAAATTCAGTTTCTTCTTTTGGTTAAACACATACCACCTACACCACTGCATACCTTTCAGAGAGGAAAACTGAATTTATAACACTTTCAGAACATGAGTGACTTCCTTTAATCTTAATGTTCTCCTAAAAGTCTTATCTCTAAACACTGATAATACATTGAAGTTTAAGGTTTTAACATATCAATTTTAGGTGGACACATTTCAGTTCATAGCAGAGATGATGATGATGATGATGATGATGATGAAGATAGATAGATAGATAGAGAGAGAGAAGATAAATGGATGGATAGATAAATGTATAGGTAGGCAGATAGATAGATAGATAGATATAAATGGATGGATAGATAGATAAATGGATAGGTAAGTAGGTAGATAGATAGATAGATAGATATAAATGGATGGATAGATAGATAAATGGATAGGTAAGTAGGTAGATAGATAATAGATATGTAGATAGATAGATAGATAGATAGATAGATAGATAGATAGATATCCAAAACTCACATGACCCTAGGGCCTTCTTATGGTGCATAAGTCCAAGAAGCTGTTGCTCCCGCCTGTGACCAAGTTGCAGGCTGACTTAATTAGCCCATTGTCTCCATAACTTCCAAGACTCCTTCCTTCTGTTCATTAGTTTTATGGCCCTGTCACCCTGACCCACTCCCCTTCTCTTTTCCTTATTTACTTCCTGTCTCCTCTGTTCCCCTAAATTATTATCTTCATACTTCTGAGCCCCACACAGTCCTCTCTTCCTTTCTCAGCCCACCATTTATTCCTCAGCTTTTGCGTAGAAGATATTTGGAGAACCAGATCTTTCCTGCTCCACATCACTAAGGAGTGGCCTGAGCTTCCAATAGTCCCAAAGTCTAACCATCACACTCTAGGCCTCCAGAGGTGAAGTGACGAGTCAGGGAAGCTGGGCTGCCACTTGGATGAGTGAACTTCTCTCTGGCCGCAGTCTATCCAGGCATAACGTGTATATATGTGTATGTGTGTGCATGTGTGTGTATGTGTGTGTCTGTGTGTGCATGTGTGTGTCTGTGTGTGCATATGTGTGCCTGTGTGTGCCTGTGGTGAGGAAGATCACGGCCTTTGGAGTCAACTCTGGACTTCACTTACAGCCTTATCACTTAGTAGCCATGTGGCCTGGGACTTAACTTCTCAATGCTTTGTTCCATTCTGTACAATCACATTAATAATAATCTTTACTTTGAATGATTGATATGAGCATTAAAGGGTGTTAAATTTGCTAGAGCATCAGTTTTATGTCAGAGTCACAGATACTGCAAAGAAACCATCTAACTGCCCAGCACATAGTGGGGGCCTCAATAAATGCTAGTAATTATTGTGATCCCTGTCTGTTAATCCCCACAGCCTTGCCCCACTGGCCTGGCTAGACTCTTTGTCACCTTCTGTTGGCTCTTCCTATGCCTAGTACCTGCCAGTTTACCACCTTTTCTACCTATTGGATTTAATTTCCTCAAATCATCTCCTTCCCAGTCCAGCGGGCAAAGATTGGTTCATGCCCTGGCCTCCTCTGGTCAGACCTATCCTGCTAGAGTTAATCAGGCCAGGTCTGCCTGTGTCTTAATGAAACCATTTGTTCCTCAAAATGACTCTGTCAATAAATGGAGTAAAAACACAATGATGATTGGGAACAAAGGGGAAATGCGTAAGAGGACATGGCACAGTGACAAGCACATTCAAGGCCATAAATATGTGGCAATTGCTTTTCTCATCTAGTTCTCTTATTTTGAAACTTTCCTGGAAGGGACCTGGCATTATTAGCCATTATGATGAGGCAGATGCTGTTTATTTGCCCAGTCACATAAGGATCATGTAGGACTGACAACCAGTGAGGAAATTATGTCATTCTTCAGGACAGGGGAAGGAAGAGGGAGGAAGGGGCTTTGAATGAGGACAGATGGGGCAGGGTTGGGGTGTACTTCCAACACCTATAAGTGATTTATTGTGCTTTTAACAGTCTAAACTTACACTTAATTGAAGCCTACTTAACCAATTATTTCATGAGCTGTCTGGTAACACTTAAATCCTACCTTTCTAATCCCTGACTGGCTACATAGCCACAAAATCAGATTACATCGTGATTAGGAAAAAATTTACACATGCATAAGCAATGTCACAACAGATCACTGTTCTTGCCAAACATTTCCTACATAGCTTGTAAACCTCTTAGGAATTTGCTACTGCACAGGTTGCTGACAGGATACAAAGAAAATGCAAGTTCATGGCCTCTGTATATTGGGCTTCCCTACACAGGGTGAGTCCCAGCCCAGCCTCTGTACCAGGCCCCATGCTGGCTCACCACACCTCTGCTCATCACACTCGTGGCTGCAGCCATGCCTGCCCTGTGCTGATCTGGGACTTGGCACTCAAATCTGGAAAGTCTCAATCCTGGGATCAACCTGCAAATGTCAACCCACAATGTGAGTCTCTTTATGCATCCTCTTAAGGATTTAGTGAGACTCAGGAGCATACTGAGGCCAAGGCTTCAAACCTGATGCCATCTGTACTTTCTCTGGGGAGATGGTCTCTCTCTGCCTCATCTCTGAGAGATAATCCATGGCCCCCAACCCCTGTTAAATTTCCCTGCACAATTTCAGGGGACCATCCTTGCCAGATCCTGATTGGGCCTGGAGAATTGTCTAGTCTCATTTTGTTTCTGTATCTTAGTCAACTTGGGCTACCATAACAAAAGGCCATAGGCTGGGTGGCTTAAAAAACAGAAATTTACTTCTCACAGTTTTACAAGCTGTCTAAGATCAAGATACCAGCAGGGTTGGCATCTGATGAAGGCACTGCAGCTGCCTTCTCACCATGTCCTCCCATGGCCTTGCCTCAGTGTGTGCATTCCAAGAAAGAGAGAGCTCTCCCCCTCTCTCTTCCTCTTGTTGTAAGACAGATCTATCTGATCAGGACTCCAATCCTATCTGATTAGGACTCTACCTTTATGACCTCATTTAATCTTATTTATCTCCTATAAGCCCTACCTCCAAATACAGTCACTTTGCAGGGTTAGAATTTCAATATATTAATTTTTGAGGACACACTTCAGTCCATAGAAAGACTATATATATAAATAGATAGAGAGATAGATAGACAGACAGACAGACAGACAGACAGATAGATAGAAAGATAGATAGAAGGATGAGAGATCTGCATTCATATCACATTTAGGCTTAAAAATGTTTACTGTCAGCTGGGCATGGTGGCTCATGCCTGTAATCCCAGCACTTTGGGAGGCCAAGGCAGGCAAATCACAAGGTCAAGAGATTGAGACCACCCTGGCCGATATGGTGAAACCCCATCTGTACTAAAAATACAAAAATTAGCTGGGCATGGTGGCGCATGCCTGTAGTCCCAGCTACTCAGGAGGCTGAGGCAGGAGAATCGCTTGAACCCTGGAGGTAGAGGTTGCAGTGAGCCAAGACGGCACCACTGCACTCCAGCCTGGTGACAGAGCTAGACTCCATCTCAAAAAAAATGTTTACTGTCTTCTCTCCTTGCCTTCGGGATAGAGCCCACACTGCTTAGCCTGGCACCCATGGCCCTCTGCCATGGCTCTTACACCAGATCCCTGTGCTAAGCCCATGTAGTCTCCGTTCTCCCATCAGGAACATCCTTCTCAGCTAGAACCAAGGTGATAATGGTTCCCTTCCCACCACTGGGGCCCTTCCAGTGGTTCTGTTTACAATCCAGAAACTATTTCCTCCCTGGTTACTGACCATAGATGACTTCACACATTCATTTGTGTATTTATTCACTCATTCAGTGTGTAAGCACCACTAAAGCCCGATCCGGGCCCTGTTTTATGAGCTGGCCACTGTCATATGCTCACATTCAGGGATGTGGATTTTGCTCTTTAAACCATAACAGTACAGCCACATCACAATACAATAGCCACTGCCTCTGTCTAGTAAAAAAGGCAGTGACACAGCAAAAGAGGACTGTTTAGATACCTCACAGCCCCCAAAGATGAGATCTCCAGGCATGGCGCGTGTGTCTATCCCCTCTCAGCCAGCCTAAAAAGTTCACTCTCATAGTGCATAGCCCCTTCCTTTCCATGCTGTGCAAGAAGGTCTTCTTGCCCACCAGCCTCACAAACTAAACCCTAATCGATGTGAGAAGATGAGCTGGGAGATCTCATTCTGTGGAGCTCCTAGTCACTTTGTCACAACCTCGGGAGGCAAAACTGATTATTGTGGAAGGTGGGACAAGGTTACCAACCTGCCAGACCTATCAAAATCTGGATGATTTGAAAACACAGACCCTTGCCAAACAGGAAAGTCATAACAACCTCCACAAGGGAACTCTCTAGAGGCAGGCTGGGAGGGGAGGAGCACCTGCTGCAGCCTGCAGTTGGTGCATGAGAAATTCCCGAGCACTTAATTTCATTTCTGTTTCATGATATACTGCAGTGCTTATTGGGAAATTAGGTGAAGCTAAACTATGGTTTACTTTTAGCTGACAAGCACTAAGATCTGAAAAGTAAAACATTTTGGCTCTGAATTCTAGGGAAACAAATTACACCTTACCCTACATTTTCAGGGCCTGTATGCTTGGTTTGGTGGGGGGGCAGGGGTACTTGTGAAGGAAAGCAGCCAGTAGAAAGAAAAGACAGAGATGCCAGTGAGAAAAGAAACTTGGCCAAACTCCAAATACACACTGGATCAGGCCGGAACCCACCCGACCCCTGCTGTCACCACCACCACTAATACCATCAAGATAAAGAGTGGATCTGTCCTTCCCATGCCTTCCACACTTTTTCTTGCCTCCTTGGGGTTTCAAGGGGGCCCTTGATTCTAATTTTCCCTTAGATTTCACATATAACAATGTTGGACAGGGGATCTCTAATGATTAATGTGGGCAGTTGCTAGTGCTTTAAACCTTTTCACATACTTAATCCCATCTCCTACTCACCACAGTCCTGTGAGCTAGGTGTTAACCCTCTCCCACCCCCGATTTTCCAGGTTAAAAAACTTAGGCTTAAATATCCATTGACTTGCTGAGGATTTTCCACTAGCAGGTAACAATTAAGAGAGTTTCAAACTCAGGACTTCGCCAGGGAGAATTCCAGCTGAGCAGCTATTTCAGTCTCACCAAGTGTGGTGATCCTGTAGGCCTTCTTTCTTTTGTTTTTGTTTTCTTTTTTTTTTTTTTTTTTGAGAGATACATACACAGACACACACAGTATGTCTCCATTTATACAACATGTGGAAAAGGCAAAAGTATACAGACAGAAAATAAGCTTGTGATTGTCAAAGGCTGGGGTGGGGAGAGGGATGAACTAAAAAGTAATAGGAGGAAATGTAGGGAAATGAGGGAACTGTTCTCTGTCTTCATTGTGGTGTTGACTGCATGATTAGATATAATCGTCAAAACTTTGAGAATTCCACACTAAAAAGAGTGAATATTACTGTATATAAATTATATCTCAATAGGTATGACCTTAAAATATCACAGTCATGTTCACACAAAAACCTGCACACAGGTGTGTATAGCAGCTTTATTCGTAATCAACAAAACTTGGAAGCAACTAAGATGTCCTTCAGTAGATGAAGCAATAGCATATTATTCAGTGCTAAACAAAAGAGCTAGCAAGCCATGAAAGACATGGAAGAAACTTAAATCCACATTGCTAAGTGAAATAAGCTAATCCGAAAAGGCTGCACACTGTATGGTTCAAAGGCAAAACTATGGAGACAAAAGAAAATAGCCAGGAGTTGGGGGGATTATTTCTGAGGCTCCTATTTAAACTATGCTCTTACTATACTTGTTCCTAGCCAAATAATCTCATTCTCTGTTTCTCCACCTGCCTTCTCCCCACCACACCCACAGGCCCACACACATTTTCCAGTTGGCCCTTTGCAATGGGGAAGCACCCAGGACTTAAGTGTGCATTGCGGGTGGTAAAGATGGGGTACCTAGAAAAATGAAGAAGCAAATCTTTACCGTTCAAAGGGAACCTCTTCCAATTTTGTGTCCTGGAGTTAATTCTCATCTTCCTTGTACTTTTTGTTTTAAGTTGGAATAGCTATGTATACCATACACCCACTTCCAGCAAATGAAAAACAAACCACTGAAGAAAAACTTCTGAGGTTATTTCCCAGCTGAACAAAATCAAAAATAGATGAGAAACATTGCAGAGATTTAGCTCACCTGACATTTTCAGTTTTATCAAAATTGTTCATCAGGGTGTCCTCACAACTTCTGACCCAAGTTTTACCAACTTTCCTAAAGTTCCTCACTGAAGTCACTATTTTCTTCCACATCTTCTCCTTCCTAACTTATGTATCACTTGCTCACTAATAACATTAAAATTTATAGTTTTCTATCTGTTTAAGGGTCTAATTTCATATATGAGATGATAAGGCTGTTTTCCAGTAGTCTGTTAACAAATCATATCAGACTAAAGACAAGCAAGCATCTAAGTATATTATTAACCTGGCTATTTTTTAAAAGCATATTTACAGTTATTACTCTCTTTCAAATAGCAACACTGCCCTTCCTGATTTTTGTGATTTTGAGAAACCTTCTCAGCCTCTCTCTAAACCCCAATTAAAGAAACATAAGGCTGAACATCATGGCTCATGCCTGTAGTCTCAGCTCTTTGGGAGGCCGAGGCAGGTGGATCACTTGAGGCCAGGAGTTCGACACCAGCCCGGCCAGCATGGTGAAACCCCATCTCTACTAAAAATACAAAAATTAGCTGGGCATGGTGGCATGCGCCTGTAATCCCAGCTGCTCGAGAGGCTAAGGCAGGAGACTCACTTGAACCCAGGAGGCAGAGGTTACAGTGAGCCTAGCTCAAGCTACTGCACTCCAAAAAAAGTTTTAATTAGCTGGGTGTGGTGGCACATGCCTGTGGTCCCCAGTTGCTCAGGAGCCTGCAGTGAGCCATAATCATGCCACTTGCACTCCAGCCTGGGCAACAGAGTGAGACCTTGTCAAGGAAGGGGAAGGGGAAAGGAAGAAGAGGAGGAGAGGGGAGGGGAGGGAAGGGAAGAAGAGGAGGGCAGGGCAGGGCAGGGCAGGGGAAGGGGAAGGGGAAGGGGAAGGGGAAGGGGAAGGGGAAGGGGAAGGGGAAGGGGAAGGGGAAGGGGAAGGGGAAGGGGAAGGGGAAGGGTAGGGAAGGGAAGGGAAGGGAAGGGAAGGGAAGGGAAGGGAAGGGAGAAGGAAGGAAATAATGAAGATCTAACAATGTTTTTGAAAGAGAAAGGTGAAATAACATATGTGAAAGTGTTTTCAAAAACAGTAGAAGCTATAAAATGTAAAAAACTTATTATTTTATGGCTGTCTCTATTTTCTTGTCAGTAAAATGACATTAAATAGTACTCGCCTTATAGAATTATTGTAAAGGCTAAATGAAACAAAACAGCAAAGATGCTTAGCTTCATACTTACATAAGTGCTCAAAAATGTCAGCAAGCAACAGAAGCAGCATTTCCAAATCCCATGTGGTAAGTAAGGCACCTCTGGTCATCCCCATTTTACAGCTCAGAAAACCGAGGCTGTGGGAGGTCAAGGAGACTCAGACTAAACTTCAGCCTTTTATGACTCACTAGAGCATGTTTACATCCCTATGGCAGGCTGGTAGCAGAAACCCAGGGGTTGATGAGTAGCGTTTGCATGTTTTCCTATTTTTGAAAGGGTAAGTGGGAGGCAGCAAGCTCTGGTTCCTCAGGACACGTAGCTAAGGATCCACATGAGACACCACCTGCCCTGTCAGGGTTGTCTCATCAGCACCTGCAGCTCGATCACATATTCATGAAAATGCAAAATTAAAGAAAATGAGGAGAACAGGATGGAGGGAGACAATCTTTGCTTTTACTTTTAATCTTCATTTGTAAACAGCTAAAGAAACAAAGGCAAAAAACAGCAATGAGTTTATCTACAAACACTAAAGCCCTAGACCTTTAGTAAAGAAAAACCAGGTAAGTCAAACTTCTGAAACCTTCAAATGATCTCGTAGTTTAGGTTTACCAAGGAGCTGGTCCTGGCATGTGGATCGTGGAAGAGGGGCAGAAAAAGCCAGAAGACTCCAACCAGTTCTGTGCACGTGATCTGACAGCAGGTTTGAGAGCTGCTTCTGGTAGGAAGAACAAAAGGCTCCCCAGGAAAGCCTCTTCCCAACCAGCTTTAGTTTGTCCAAAAAGAAGAAGGGAAAAAATAACTCAAGTCTTCAGCCAAGAACACCAGTAGGGGAATTAAAGAGCTGGGCACACAATAATTTTAAGTAACGTCAGAGGAGATTTAAATAGCAAACATCAGCAGAAAAGAATGGGGAAACCTCCAGTGCACTGACTTCATTGATACCCCATTTATCAGCAATTACTGACTCCATTAAAGGCCGAGTTTACAGCAGAAGGAGAAGCAGAGCCTAAAATATGTCCCAGCAGATGGACGGAGAGTGTCGGTGATGCCGTATTTCAAAGGCATCTGCAACGTTGTTATCATTGAACGTGGAGTCAGAGAGGCAGCAGACAAACAGCGCCCCGAGAGCCAGCAAATGATTTACTTGACCCTGGATGGGTAAAACTGACAGCAAAAACCTCATTAATTCCTCAGGTCATTCTGGAAGACATTAATTTGGTTTGGACTCACGACGAGGGGAGATTTTCCAGACATACACCAGGAATTATGAAATCTCCATGGCCAGAGAAAGTATGTCCAAATCACTTTTTGCATAAATCATGCTGACTTTCTGAAGAAGGATAATATGCTTAATCAAGGGAGTTATGGAACTTCTTGTGCTTATTAGACAGAAAATATAACAGTATTTTATTTGGTTATCAGTTCTGGGAAAGAGATTTTTTTTCCGCCTCTTTAAGCTAAAGTCTTTTCCTGCCAGCGTGGAAGAGATCCTTTGTAAGAGCTGGAAGAACCTAGATGTGCAAATAATTTGTTCATGCAAAAATAGCTTTTCTTTTTTTTTCCTCTATTTTCAAATGGACATCGACATTGTGTGTGCCTCTCTTCTGAGTCCCAACCAAGGTGTCAGCCTTCTCACCTTATCTAGAACTTTCTCAATACTGAACACACCCCTATAAATAACAATGATAGTGACTGGTGGTTTTATTTTGTATATTTTGATGGCCTGGGCCAAAACTAAGAAGTCTGGTATTGAGACAGTTTGGGTTGAATTACTAAGTGTATAATCCTAACCAGAACAACCTCTCTATTCTCTCTCCAAGTCTGTGCGAGTCTGCGCACAAGCACACATAAGAAGAACCAAAGTCCTCTGATCCCCCAAAATTACACAGGTCACTTCTAATCCTGTGTAATTTAATGACTCTTAATGACTTTTAAGCTCTACAGTTTTCCTGGAAAACCCTGCTTCTTTGTCTCAACATTAACTTGGGAAGAAAAAGGCATGAAATATTTTTGAGGAAAAAAAGCTTGTTGATTAAATCCAGGACAAAGCAGTCAGTTGGCTTATTTACATCAGTGAATCACTTCATTTTAGGGACACTGACAGAAAGATTAAGTGATTCAAAATGGTCAGGAGAGAGAAAGAGAGGGAGATTGAGATTGAAATGCTGCTAGACAATGAGCTTATACCTGAGTGTCCAATGCATAAGCTGCAAGCCCTCTTTCCTGATGATATCTTCCCTTGTAAAAGTTACATTCATCATGTTTAAAGCAAGGTTATCTCTGGTTGAAGAGAACATGCATTAGTACATTTTACTCATTCAACACTGAACACTCCCTATCAACAACCGCCTGCTTAAAGGGGACAAGGAGAACAAGAATTAATCACAGGAAGAGACAACTTAAGAGAGTTGGGCTATAAAATGGAATTCATTAGTAAGCCATAAAGTATCACTGCCTTAACTAGCCTTCCTCTTACACTCTGCTTTCTCTGCCCTGGGGGCTGCACTGGCTCATTCACCTAACAATCTAAAGTCATCCCCATCCCCTTTGTCACCCCCTTTTCTCTTCCCACTGGGGACAGAGAGAACAGAGAGCTTATCTCTGAGGTAAGTGCAGGATCACAAGGACTCTGGTCCACAAACTTCAGCACAAATATCTAATTGGAGCTTAACCCTCACATACAAGGTCTCTTCTCATCCTACCAGCATCTTAGAACTGCATAAGCTCATCTCATAGGAGACTGTCACATCTGAGACAGAAAAATGTCCTAGTTAAAAACACAGGTTCAGGATTTTTACAGTCATAGGCTCATCAATTCTGGCACATCTCAGCTGGATGACCTTGAATGAGTCACTTAACCTCTCAGCCTGAGTTTCCTCAGCAGTTAAATGGAGATAATAGTAATACCCAGCAGAGGGGGAGAGTGAGAATAAAATGAGATAAAGAAACAATATTTCAGTTCCCTGATTACTGCATAAGCAATGCATCCCTGAACAGATGTTGCCCTGTTGTAATGATCTGTTCCTGTTTGTATCTTTTCAATAGTAAAAATAATATTCCTGCCTATGTCCTGTTATTTCAATTTGATTAAAAATATATCTAAAGAAATCCAACCTTATCACTATGAAAAACCACCAAACCACAGAGATAAACAATAATGGAGAAAAGAAAGAACAAAGAATATACAAAGCAACAAGAAAGCAATTAACAAAATCACAAGAGTAAGTCGTCACCTATCAATAATAGCCTTGAATGTAAGAAGATTAAATTCTACAATTAAAAGACATAGACTGGCTGAATGGATAATAAAAAAGACCCAACTATATGCTGCCTACAAGAGGTTTATAGCAATAAAACATCAGAAAAACATCTTCCTACATCAGAAAAGTAGGAAGATTTCAAGTAAATAACCTAAAAATGCACTTCAAGGAACTAGAAAAGCAAGAACAAACCAAATCTAAAATTAGAGGGAAACAAATAATAAAGATCAGAGCAAAAATAAATGAAATTGAGACCAAAAAATACAAAAGATTAGAAAAATTAAAAGTTGGTTTTTTGAAAAGATAAACAAAATTGACAACTCATTAACTAGACTGAGAAAAAAAGAGAAAATACTCAAATACGATCAGAAATGAAGAAAGAGGACATTACAACTGATAACACAGAAACTCAAGGGATCATGAAAGTCTATCATGAACAACTATAACAACAAATTGGAGAACCTAGAGGAAATGGATCGATTCCTGGACACTTACAACCTACCAAGCTTGAACCAAGAAGAAATATAAAACTTGAACAGACCAATAACAAGTAATGAGATTAAATCAATAATAAAAATTTTCAACAAAGTAAACTACAGGACCAGGTGGCCTCACTGCTGAATTCTACCAAATTTTAAAGCAAAACTAATACCAATTTTTCTCAAACTGTTCCAAAACATTGAAGGGGGGGAATTCTTTCAAATTCATTCTATGAGGACAGCATTACCATGATACAAAAACCAGACAAGGACACAACAACAAAAAAAGAAAACTATAAGCCAATATCCCTGATGAACATATATACAAAAATGCTCCACAAAATACTAACAAACAAAATCCAGTAGCACATCAAAAAGATTATACTTAAGGATCAAGTGGGATCTATCAGAAAGTCCTAGCTAGAGCAATCAGGCAAGATAAAAAAATAAAGCGCATCAAAGTTGGAAAGAGGAAGTGAAATTGTCCGTTTGCAGACTACATGATCTTATATAGAGAAAAACCTAAAGGCTACACCAAAAAACTCTTAGAACTGGTAAACAAATTCAGCAAAATTACAGGATATAAAATCAACATACAAATGTCAGTAATGTTTCTATACATCAAGAACAAACAAACTGACAAATAAATCAAGAAGCAATCCCATTTACAAGAGCTACAAAAAAAGAAAATAAAATACCTAGAAATAAATTTAGCCAGAGAAGTGAAAGATCTCTACAAGGAAAACTATTAAATACTGATGAAAAAATTGAAGAGAGCACAAAAAAGTAGAGAGACATCTAATGCTCATAGACTGGAAGAACTGATATTGTTAACATTATCATACTACCCAGAGCAATCTATAGATTCAATATAATCTTTATCAAAATATCAATGGCATTCTTCACAGAAAAAAAAAATCCTAAAATTTGTATAGAACCACAGATGACCCCAAATATTCAAAGCAATTCTGAACAAAAAACAGTACTAGAGACAGCACACTGCCTGATTTTAAAATATACTACAAAGCAGAATATTTACAAAACAGTATAGTAAACAAAATAGCATGGTACTGGTTTAAAAACAGACACATAGACTAATGGAACATTATAGAGAACCCAGATATAAATCCTCATATTTACAGCCAACTGATTTTCAACAAAGATTTCAGAAACACTCACTGGAGAAAGGACAGTCTTCAATAAATCGTGCTGGAAAAATTTGATATTCATCTACAGAAGAATGAAAGTAGACCCCTATCTCTCACCATTACAAAAATCAACTCAAATGGATTAAAGAATTAAGTGTAAGATTGGAAACTGTGAAACTACTAGAAGAAAACAGGGAAAATACTTCAGGCCATTGGTCTGGGAAAAGATTTTATAGATAAGACCTCAAAAGCACAGTCAACAAAAGCAAAAATAGATAAATAAGATGGTATCAAACTAAAAATCTTCTGCACAGCAAAGGGAACAATGAACAGAGTGAAGAGACAACCTGTAGAATGGGAAAAAATTTGCAAACTATTTACCTGACAAGGGATTAAGATCCAGAATATACAAGGAACTCAAACAACTCAACAACAAATAATCATCATCATCATCCAATTTTAAAAGGAGCAGATGATCTGAATAGACAGCTCTCAAAAGAAAACACACAACTGGTCAACAAGTACATGAAAAAATGCTGAACATCACTAGTCCTTAGGTAAATGCAAATCAAAACCACAATGAGATACCATTACACCCCAGTTAGAATGATGTAGAAAAAGAGAAACTCTGTTGGTAGAAATGCAAGTTCATACAGCCATTACAGAAAACAGTATGGAGGTTCCTTAAAAAACTAAAAATAAAACCACTATACAATCCAGCAATACCACTACTGAGTATACATCCAAAGGAAAGAAATCTATATGTCAAAAAGATACCTGTACTCCATGTTTATTGCAGCATTATTCACTATAGGGTAGATATGGAATCAAACTAAAGTCCATCAACAGAAGAATAGATAAAGAAAATGTGGTGTATATATACACAATGGAATACTATTCAGCCATTGAAAGAGACTGGAATCCTTTCATTCACAGTAACATGAATGAGCCTGGAGGATATTATGTTAGGTGAAATAAGCCAGACACAGAAAAATATATACCAAATATTCTTACTTATATGTGGAAGCTAAAAAGTTTAATCTTTTAGAAGTGGAAAGTAGAGTAGTAATTAGAGTCTGAGAATGGTAGAGGGTAGAGGGGATAGGGAGAGGTTGGTTACAGCCATCCTATTACAATTACAGCTAGATAGGAGGAACAATTTCTAGCATTCTAGAGAGCTGCAGGGTTGACTATAGCTAACATCAATTTATTGTATATTTTTAATTAGCTAGAACATAGGATTTTGAATGTCCTCAACACAAAGAAATGAGAAATATTTGAGATGATGGATTTGCTAATTACCTTTATTTGGTCGTTACACATTATACACATGAATTGAAATATCACATTATACCCCATAAATGTGTACAATTCTGTGTCAATTAAAAATAATAATAATTGTAAATAAAATAAAATGTATCTGTTCTCCTGCACATTCTTCTTGACTAATCCTCACCAATATAGACACTCACTAGGACCCAACACAGATTGGTTTTTTGACTAACATATAGACTGAAAGAGCTGCTATTAAAAGAGCAGCAAAAAACACTCCAAATTTTCATCTCTTAATCTCATATTTAGAGGATACTCATCCCTTCAGAATAAAGCAGGGGAAAAAGGGAAGCAGTATAGTAGAAGAATTCTCCCCATCCTGATTTCTCCTTTAAGTAACCTGAAATGATTTATCCAATGGCATTGGGTACATAGAGTGTTGTGGGTTATATTTTATTCTCTGGTGTTGAAATATTGGGAAAAGGAAAAAATCTACATATCTTAAAATAGCCTTCTCAAAGTTCTTGGAATATATCAACCCTACATCAATGATCCCCCAGCTGTTCCTTTTAAAAGCAGTATATTCAAACTGAAAAATCAATTTACTTTAAAAATGCTGAAGACTTAAAATCAAGATCTTACACGGAGGTGAAATCAAGGGTAGTTTCTCCCTTAAGCTACCATTAAAATAACACATTAAAAAAAATAAATTAGAAGTCCTTTCCAACATCCGAGTTCACTTCTACATAGAAAGGCATGGGTTCAGTAAACCCTTAATATTTCTGCACAAAGCTAAATTTCTTAGTGTCTCTGAGCCTCAGTTTCTCATCTATGAAAGAAAATAAACTGTTTTATAAACAGGATTAAACAAGCTGATATATACAAAGCACATATCTCTTAATAGGGCTTTTCATAAATGGCAGTGTTTTGGTGGTACTGTGTGGTATTAGAAGATTTATTACTAATACATGATGAGGTTGCAATTTCTGGAGCTAACTCTGACAAACTATTGTTGGAAGAACAGAGATTGCACTATATGAAGCCACAGAGAATACTTCAAACTTCAATAAATTTTCTTCAAACTTCAATAAATCAGCCCATTGTTTTATAAAATTCTAAGATACTTAGTTTAATTGATGATGTTCATTAAAACAACTGATATTTTTGACTTTCTAAGTTGAACTAGTTCCTTTGTGGAAGTACAGAAAGCATCTAAATTATTTCTTTTGCTTTCTAATATGCAAATAAGTATGTCAATACCATTCAGTAATATTTCTCTCAGGCCACCCGGTTAGACATAATACCTAATATCAGCTAGGTAGAGAATAGGTAAGGCCTTTGTGTGAATGACATCCCAGAAACGCTCAATGATTTAGTCCTTGCAAATAAGACCCAGTCAGTATTTATTCCTCCACCATGTCTTTCACACTAAATTTATTGTGGTTTTTCTAATTACAAAAGCAGTGCTTAGTCAGAACGAAAAATAAATAGGAAATATATCAAAGTACAAAAAAGAAAATAACTACTATTAGAAAAAAACAAGTGTTGGTGAGGACGAAGAGAAACTGGAAGTCTTGTGCACTGTTGGTGAGAATGTAAAATGGTGTAACTGCCATGAAAAATAGAAAAGTGGATCCTACAAAAATAAAAAATAGAATACCATGTGATCTACCAATCCCACTTCTAGGAATATATGGGAAGAATTAAAAGCAAAATCTTGAAGAAATACTTTCATACCTATGCTCATAGCAGCCAAAAAGTGGATGGCCAAGAAATAAAAGAAGCCCAAGTGTCCATCAACAGATGAAATACAAGGGAATATTATTCAGCCCTAAAAAGGAAGGAAACCTTCTCACTTGCTACAACATGAATGAAACTTGAGGACATTATGCTAAGTGAAATAAGCCTCTCACAAAAAGGTAAATATTGTGTGATTTCCCTTGTACAAGGTATCTAAAGTAGTGAAATTCATAGGAACAGAAAGTAAAACAGTGGTTTCCAAGGGCTAGGGGAGGGGGAATAGGGAATTGCTATTTAACAGTTATGGAGTTTCAGTTTTGCAAGATGAAAAAGTTCTGGAGATCTGTTGCACAGTAGTGTGAATGCACTTAATGCTACTGAACTATACACTTAAATTTGTTAAGATGATAAATTTCATTATGTGTTTTTTACCACCATTAAAAGGAAAAAAGCATCCATAATTCATCTTTCATGTATAAATCTGTTAATATTTTGATGTTGCAGTAAAATCCATATTTCTCATTGAGTCAAATGTTGTTAACATTTTCTCACGGCATTAAATATTCTTCTACAACCACATTTTAATGGCCGCATAGTTTCCATTGTTTAAATGATCCCTTATTACTGGGTTGTGAGTTATTATTGCTTGCTATTACAAATAAATCATGATATACTCCAGTTTTACATTATTTTAAAATTTCATGTTATATTTCTTACATTATATCTTTATTTCTTACATTTATGTCTTTAGCAATTGAGTGGGTTTTTGGGTTTTGTTTTGTTTTTTTAGTGGGGCATTTAAGATATTTTTGCTTCTAAACCTCTGTGATTCTGAGAGCACAACTCTCCTCCTCTCTCAAGAAAGGAAGGAGAATTGAGGGAAGCCAAATCAATCTCTAAAAGAAGTAAAACTCTAAGTTTGAAAACAGCAATGATTTCAGCATAAGGCTTAGCAAAACTGGCCTCTCACAAATTGTCCCCTTCCCAGAGAATGTCTGTAAGGAGCACATAAACCGCAGACACAACCGATGCCGGTCAGAAAATGATCCATGTGAAAGGGGCAAAGTTCCCTCATCACCCTCGCAGGACGTGAGATGGGGGTGTGGCTCGCTTCTTCAATGCTCGGCAGCTCACACCTCTAGGGGGAGCATGCAGACGGGCAGGTTGTGGGGCTCTGGCCCCACAGCAGTGTCTAGAGGTGAATATTTACAGCTCCTGAAGCCCCAGTGGGCATGTTACAGCGTGCTCTTTTAGTTTTGCCATGAGTAGGTGGTTTGTGTTAATCAGCTCAATTAGACCCGCTGCCTTATAGCAAGGACAGAGGGCTTTTGGTATCCCGGTGTTCTTGCCTTGGTGTACTGGAAAAATTGGATCACACGTGGGCTTGGAGAATGAGTCCAAGGTTTTATTGAGTGGTGGAAGTACTTCTCAGTGGATGGATGGGAGCCAGAAGAGGGGATGATCTTTCCCTGGAGTCAGGCCAGGCAGTGGCCGGGCTCTCCTCTGGGCTCCTCTTCGGCCCTGGGCCGAACTCCAGGTCGCCCAGCTATAGACGGCCTGCCCGCGTCTGCTGGTGTCTGCTAGTGGGTTCTTCTCAACGTCCAGCCACTTGTGTGCCCTTCTGCTGGTGTGTTCTTCTCAATGTCCAGCGCTTGTGTCTGTGCCTGCTAGGGTCTCAGGGTTTTCGTAGGCACAGAATGCGGGCCAGGGTGGTCTTGGAAAATGCAACATTTGGGCACCAAAACAGAAATGGCTATCCTCACCTAGGTCCCTGTGCACAGGCTCGGCTGAGGGATGGGGGGCGGAGCCCTGGCCAGGAACCCGCCCTTCTCTACCCAGGACTTCCCTGCCCCTGTTCCCTGATCACATGCCCCCAGGATCAAACTTCAGGCTGTCTGGAGCCACAGCACATCCTCAACCCTTTTCTATAGAATGGAATTATTTCCTGAGACCTTGCTTCCCTCAGAAAGTAACTGATAATATTGCTTGGGGGCTGATGTTATCACCGCCAAGTTATCAATGAGAAAACTGAGGCCCAGAGTGGTTAAATAACTCACCCAATGTCACACAGCTAAGAATAGCAGAGTGAAGGTTCAAACTCAAGCTTCCTGCACTTTAGCAACGTCATCTTGCCATATGGAATATCACGATCGATCACGCAGCACTAGGCGCAAAGGCCAACTTGATTGATAGGATATCACTAATTCCCCCTTTTTTTTTTTAAATCTATGAGGAGGCCATTACTACTTACCTAGGGAAGACTATGTGGCATGTTTCAGAGCAGGCCTCCCTGTTGCTGGTTCTATTCCTTTTTCTTCCCTGGGCTGGACTAACTCAAATAATTAAGAAGAGTATTTCTGAAGGAAGTTAAACAACCCCAATTAGGAATGCTCTATTTTAGGAGGAACTGGGGCGGCAGGTCTTATTTCCATATGGCAGTTGCATGTGTTTATTAATAAAAAAGACTAAGGAAAAGTCTTCTTTATTAATAAAAGTCTTCCATGTGACCATGGAATAGTTATCTTGCACTAAATTCCTGGGAACCAGACACAGGCTTTTCCAGCTTGTCCTCTGCAATCGTTTGTGGCCACTATGAAAGAGTTTACCCTCAATTCTCCCCCTAGAATGGCTGTTTCTGAAATGGGAGTCCTGACAAAATGACTCACTGGGGCCATGTTAACTTTTATCATCATCTGTTTTTAGCAGTAATTAGGCCATAGCGATTTTGGCGGCAGCACATAAGTCAAATTTTCAATCGCTCCCTGCACTAAAAATCCTGGTGGTTATTATTGGCGTTTCGCGGCCCTATGATTCACACGGGTTTGGAGTGTTGCTGCTTAAGGTATCTGGTCAGGTAATTAGGGATGTGTTGGTTTCTTTTGTTTCAGTCAGTTCAGATCAAAGACCTGCCAAAGTCGGTCCCTGAAGTCCTTGTCTGAGCCCCACTGTGTCTGCTGCTATGCAGATAAATCCTTAAAGACAGAAAACCCAGCCATTCACAATGAATGGTCTTTCTTTATTATCGCTAAGCTCTACACAGTTTCCAATAGTCATCCGAAGGATGTGCAAGGCCTGAAGGGATTTTAATTTTTTGAAGGCAGGGAGAATATACAAACTATTAATTTTTTTAATTATTACAATCATGTGGGACAACTCCAGATTCCAAGTGCCCACTCTGACGGCCACACCCTCATTTTTGGCAAAATGTTCATATTTCCTGCTGTGTTAACCCCTCCATGGAGTTGTATGGCTTGAACACAACTTTCTGTTCCCCCAAAGTCCTTCTTCATAGCTCTCAAATGTCACTTTTGCTGCATATTCGTCTCTGAGTCCTCTTCATTCTAGTTGTTAAATATATATCTTTTTAATTCTGACAGGTATTCTATCTCCCAGGAGCCCTGTTTCCTGCTTTCCTAGGTCCCTGGATTCTGCTGAACTTAAAACATCAAAAAAAAAAAAAAAAAAAAGACAACTCAATTGACCAGTTAAATCCCAGCACTGCACCCCAGCATAGCGCGGGGGAGAAGGGAAGCTGGACCTGGAGCCAGGACTCCAGTGCTTCTCATTGCAAAAGAAGCAAGTGGTAAATAAATTGGAAGAAGACACATCTGCAGGAGGGGAAATGTTTACAGAGTTTACAAAGGGCAAGAAGAAAGGTAGATGTGAGCTGAAAAATATAAACAATGGGTAAAAATGCAAAGAACTAATAAACCAGGATTCTCTTATCACAGCGATTTGGAGCTGCTTAATCCTGGCCTCCCAGGATTCAGTCCCTCATTCAGTTGCCTAAAGAAAAATTCCTCATGCATTTTTTTAAAATTCATCTTTATTAGGGATAGACAATCAAAGTATAGACATGTAGGCCAGGCGCAGTGGCTCATGCCTGTAATCCCAGCACTCTGGGAGACCGAGGCAGGCAAATCACCTGAGGTCAGGAGTTCGAGACCAGTCTGGCCAAAATGGTGAAACCCCATGTCTACTAAAAATACAAAAAATTAGCTGGGCATGGTGACAGGTGCCTGTAATCCCAGCTACTCAGGAGGCTGAGGCAGGAGAATGGCTTGAACCCCAGAGGCAGAGGTTGCAGTGAGCCGAGATTGCGCCACTGCACTCCAGCCTGGGTGACAAGAGCGAGACTCCATCTCAAAAAAAAAAAAAAAAACTAACCAGGCATGGTGGCGGGCGTCTATAATCCCAGCTGCTCAGGAGGCTGAGTCACGAGAATCGCTTGAACACGGGAGGCAGAGGTTGCAGTGAGCCGAGATCACACCACTGCACTCCAGCCTGGGCAAAAGAGAGAGACTGTTTCAAAAAAAAAAAAGTATAGACATGTACAAAAGTGATAAACTCCTGTAGTTCATAGAATATTAGTTACTTCTGGGGAGAAAGTGATACACAAGGTAATTCCAGTGTATTTGTCATCATTTATTTCTTGAGCTGATGAGTGGTATGTCACTATCTCTATTTTTCTTTATCCTTTTATGAATGTCCAGAAGATTTTGTAAGAACATCTAAATAAACAAATAATTAAAAGAAGCTCGTCACCAAAGCCAGCTACTTGGAACCTCCATCCAGGAGTATCAAGGCCAGCTTCTCAGTGTGCAGTCACACAGAGCCCCACACTCAGGAGGATTCCACACTTGGATTAATGCTCTGTTGTCACCGTCTTAAAATTCTTTGTAAATTTGTAACAAGGGGCCCACATTTTCAATGTTCAATGGGTCCTGCAAATCACACAGCTGATGCTAGGCAGCATTTAGTCAAGAAAAGGATATTTCTGTTTTAAGTTAGACACACAGGCAGACAAGCCCAGGAGTCAGGACACGTGTGTCATCCTCCCTCTGGAAGCTGTGGATCTCATTTTCCACTTTGACTAGTTAGAAACATCCTCAAGACACCTCATAACTTCTCTCTCATCTCTTGTTCATCTTCTCTTATCTTGTCCTCAAAAACCAAAGACAGCCAAGATGCAGAGGAGGAAACAATGGTCAGGGTTGATGGCAATTCTTAGGAATGGTGAGAGGAAGTGGTTCCAGGTTTGCCCCACTCCCATCTTAGCATCAAACAACAGGGAAGTGGCTGCCACTCATCTTTACTCATCACCAGGAGTCACTTATTTTAAAAAATTTTGGTTAGAATTTAATCCACCAAAAAACGATGAAAGATTTCTACCCTCTACTTATTGATAAAAGCCTGCTTTCACCTAGAAAATAGTTACTGAGCACCTGTTATGCACAGGCCCTCTATTAAGCCCTGGAGGTTACAAAGAAGGAAACTCAGCATCCTCAGCCTGCAAATGTTTACAGTCTATTGGAAAGACTGGGAAGCAAACCAACAATTATACTGCAGGATGGTCACTACGGTTCTGGAGGGGCTGCTAAGTGCTGTAGAAGCAAAGGAAGAGTGCCACTATCTGCCTGGGGCGTGGGGGGACATTAGGGAAGATGTCATGAAACAGGAGAGTGCACCAAAGCATTCAGGCAGCAGGGACAGTATGCATATGGAAACAACAAGTGAGCAAGCATGGCATATTTATTTGGAGGACTACTTTAATCCATTTATTCTTTCTTGATAAATCATCTGCAAGTCACCATGCTTAAAAGGTAAATTCAAGGGGGTATAATGACAGAAAAACTGGGACAGATAGGAAAAGATCAGATCATGAAGAAAAGACTAGATTTTATTTTGTTGGTGAAGGAATCATGGAAGAATTGGGGCAGAGAAGTAATATAAGATCTGTTTGTCAGGTTTGTTGGGATGGGAGAACCCTAGGCTTTGGAAGATAATTTCAGGGAAAGTGAATAAAAGTCATGTGGCCAGTAAGAAGGAGACTATTGCAATATCCCTGCTTCTATATAACTAGGGAATGATAGAAGAGATATTTCAGGACATAGAATTTAATAGACTTGAAGAGTAGATGGGGAAAAAAAAAAGGAGAAATTTATTATGACTCACAGGTTTCCATCATGAACACTCGGCAAATGGTGGCCTCATCTGCTAAGGGTTGGAACCCAAAAAGGGAAATGAGTTTGGAGAAGAATATGAAGTGTTCAGATTTAGTGTTGTTGGGTAAGGGATGTCTGTGGGACTCCAAGTAAATGTATTTCTTTTTTTTTATCATAATGTTCTCTTTTTTTATTTTATTATTATTGTACTTTAAGTTTTAGGGTACATGTGCACAATGTGCAGGTTAGTTACATATGTATACATGTGCCATACTGGTGTGCTGCACCCATTAACTCGTCATTTAGCATTAGGTATATCTCCTAAAGCTATCCCTCCACCCTCCCCCCCACCCCACAACAGTCCTCAGAGTGTGATGTTCCCCTTCCTGTGTCCATGTGTTCTCATTGTTCAATTCCCACCTATGAGTGAGAACATGCAGTTTGGTTTTTTGTTCTTGCGATAGTTTACTGAGAATGATGACTTCCAATTTCATCCATGTCCCTACAAAGGACATGAACTCATCATTTTTTAGGGCTGCATAGTATTCCATGGTGTATATGTGCCACATTTTCTTAATCCAGTCTATCATTGTTGGACATTTGGGTTGGTTCCAAGTCTTTGCTATTGTGAATAGTGCCGCAAGAAACATACGTGTGCATGTGTCTTTATAGCAGCATGATTTATAGTCCTTTGGGTATATACCCAGGAATGGGATGGCTGGGTCAAATGGTATTTCTAGTTCTAGATCCCTGAGGAATCGCCACACTGACTTCCACAAGGGTTGAACTAGTTTACAGTCCCACCAACAGTGTAAAAGTGTTCCTATTTTTCCACATCCTCTCCAGCACCTGTTGTTTCCTGACTTTTTAATGATTGCCATTCTGACTGGTGTGAGATGGTATCTCATTGTGGTTTTGATTTGCATGTCTCTGATGGCCAGTGATGATGAGCATTTTTTCATGTGTTTTTTGGCTGCATAAATATCTTCTTTTGAGAAGTGTCTGTTCATGTCCTTTGCCCACTTTTTGATGGGGTTGTTTGTTTTTTTCTTGTAAATTTGTTTGAGTTCATTGTAGATTCTGGATATTAGCCCTTTGTCAGATGAGTAGGTTGCGAAAATTTTCTCCCATTTTGTAGGTTGCCTGTTCACTCTGATGGTAGTTTCTTTTGCTGTGCAGAAGCTCTTTAGTTTAATTAGATCCCATTTGTCAATTTTGGCTTTTGTTTTCATTGCTTTTGGTGTTTTAGACATGAAGTCCTTTCCCTTGCCTATGTCCTGAATGGTAATGCCTAGGTTTTCTTCTAGGGTTTTTATGGTTTTAGGTCTAACGTTTAAGTCTTTAATCCATCTTGAATTAATTTTTGTATAAGGTGTAAGGAAGGGATCCAGTTTCAGCTGTCTACATATGGCTAGCCACTTTTCCTAGCACAATTTATTAATTTCTATCAGGTGAATGGATATGCGAGTTGAAACTCAAGAGAGAACTTTGAGCTGAAGACAGACTTGGGAGTCACTCATGCACACAGAATAATTGGACCAACAGCCCTGGGTAGATTTCCCAGGAAGAAAGAAGAATGTAGCAAGAGAAGTAACCTGATGATAGGAACCTTAGGACTGGAAGGTAACAATAAACTGTCAAGGGAGACTGAAAAGGAATGCCAAAAAAATTAAAAATGAACTAGGAAACAGTGGCATCATGAACCCAAGTTCTAAAATGGAGACAGTGATCAACAATGGCAAAGGCAGGCAGATAAGACAAGAAAAATGAGATCTGCCGAAAATCACTGGATATAACTAGAAGATTTTTTATGACCTCAATAAAAATAGTTTAAGTTTAGTAGTAAGATTATTTTAGATGACTTTCTTGACATGGCTGGCATTTATCTTTTCAAATATTACCAAAGTATTCATTCCTTTATTCATCCCATGTAGTACCTAAAGGAGAAAGATTTTATAGCAGCAAGGATTAATCTAACGTGCATTGATAACACAGATTTTATTTACCTCCCTTGTAAGGGATCACCCAGAGTGCTTCACATAAGCAGATGCTGAGACCAAATGCTTTGGATGAGATTATTAGGACAAAGGGCAAAAGTTTCAACACCTTAACCTCATATTTTGAAATCTACATATAAAGCTTCTTGATTTGTTATTTAGCCAAATTGACTGCTCTTCCAGGTCACTTCCCCAAATCTTTGCTATATTATTTCAAACAATTTCTAAAAGGAAAACTCCATTGGAGTGATATGTATATCACAATTCCATATAAAGGGACATGTCCTACTATTTAGTTAAACTACAAGCAAAGAGCCAGGAATGTGAAAACTGAGGTAGAAACTGTTTGGAGTTCACTTGTTCTGAGGCAGGCCCTTGAGTTCTTTGTCTGCATTATAGATACAGCTGCCATCTCTTAGATTCAGAGAGAGAGATGACTTTCCTATCAGCTATGGCAGGCTCCAGCTATCAATGGCTGAAAACCTTATTCTTCCATGAAAATGTTCTACCTAGGGGAAATCAAGTCCATTCTCAGGCAGGCCCAACACTTACAACTTGACTAGTTAGAGAGTGATCAGAGTTGAGCACCTTGGTAGAGAGAATATTCAAACGGGTCTGACCTAATCACATGAGCACTTAGAAGGAAAGTTGTCTCTGGCTAGGAACAAAAGAATGAGACAGGAAAGCACTCCTGCTAGCCTGGAGGAAAGCAGACACTCCTGTTGTGAACACCTGATGGAGAGCGGCAGTCTCTTGGAGCTGAGAGCAGTCCTCAGCCAACAGCTAGCAGGGAAATAAAGACTTCATTTCTACAATCATTGGAAAATGAATTCTACCAACCATTCGAATGAAGTTGGAATTGGATTCTTCCCCAGAGCCTCCAAAAAGGAAGACAACCCAGCTGGTTCTCTGATTTGAGCCTTGCGAGACTGAGGAGAAAGTCCTGTGAGTCTCTGTGCCTGAACGTCTCACCTACGGAACTATGAGCTAATAAATGACTATTGTTTTAGACTACTAAATCTGGAGTGATTTGTTATACAACAATAGGAAGCTAATATAGTAGTTATATTTTTATCAATATCCAATTTTTATATTATGAGTATATGGATATTATTCACAGGAGAGCCGTTTTGTACATTGCAATTGTATTTCTATTTTTGTACAGATTTGTTTCCTTAGAGTCAATAATTGTCTCATTTTTTCCTTCCTTATTATTCTGTGTGTTTATCACTAATTTTCTTTCATATTCTCAATTTTTCAGACAAACATACTGGGTCATCTATTACTTTCATGTTTTCCTCAATGATCTCCCTTCTGGATCCTTCCAGCCTTCTGCTCAATCTGTGTTGGTTGCTTTCCATCTCTCAGCAGAAGTGACTTACTGTTCAATCTTCCTTCACAATTTCCTTCACAATTTTTTGGAATTCTCTCTCCCTCACATTTCTTGTATTTCTTATTTAATTTTTTGGGGTTACCCTTTTGTTTTAGAGAAACACCACTACCAATGGCTTCCTGTGAAAGAGATCGTTGTAATAATTTTTTTTCTTTTTCTTTTGTACTTTAATTCTGGTAAGAATATTTAACATGGGATCTACCCTCTTAACAATTTTTTTTTTTACTTTAAGTTCTGGGATACATGTGGAGAATGTGCAGGTTTGTTACATAGGTATATATGTGCCATGGTGGTTTGCTGCACCTGTCAACCCATCGTCTAGGTTTTAAGCCCCACATGCATTAGGTATTAGTCCTCATGTTCTCCTTCCCCTTTCCCCCAACCCTTGACAGGCCCTGGAGCGTGATGTTCCCCTCCCTGTGTTCATGTGTTCTCATTGCCTCTTAACAAATTTTTAAGTATGCATACAATATAGTGTTGTCCACCATGAGCAAATGTTGTACAGCAGATCTCTAGAACTTAATCATCTGGTTTAACTGAACCATTACACTCATTGAATAGTAACTCTCACTTCCCCAACCTCCAGCCCCTGGTAACCACTATTCTACTCTTCTGCTTCTATGTGTTTGACTATATTAGATACTTCATATAAATGGAATAATGCAATATTTATTCTACTTTGACTAACTTATTTCACTTAGCATACATTATGTCCTCAAGGATTATTCATGTCATTGCATATAGCAGGATTTTCTTTTTTAAGGCTGAATAATATTCCATTGCATGTATGTACCACAGGAAAATGCAAATGAAATCACAGTGAGATATCTCACACCTGTTTACGATGGTGCCTTAGTCAGTTCAGGCTGCTATAACAAAGTACTATAGACTGGATGACTTATAAACAACAGGAATTTGTTTCTCACAGTACTAGAGGTTAGTAAATGCAAGATCAAGATGCCAGCATATCCAATTTCTGGTGAGGACATACTCGTTCAGAGATGGTCATCTTCTTATTATATCCTCACATGGCAGAGAGCAGAGAAACCCTGTGTTTCTTCCTCTCTTTATAAGGGCACTAATCCCATTAAGGAGGACTCTATCCTTAGGAGTTAATTACCTCCCAAAGGCCCCACCTTCTAACACTATCACATGGTATTTAAGGATTTAGGCTTCAACATATAAATTTTAGGGGTCAGTAGACACAAATATCTAGCCCATAGTGGTGGTTATTATTTCTTAAAAAATAAGTTTTGACAAGAATGTTGAGAAATTGGAAACTTTGTACATTGTTGGTGGAAATATAAAATGGTGTACCCATTATGGAAAACAACATGGAAGGTCCTCAAAAAATTAAAAATATAAGTGTCTTATGATGCAGCACTTCTGGGTATATACTTAAAAGAACTGAAATAAGTATATTGCAGAGATATTTGCACTCCCATATTTGTTGTTCATTGTAGCATTATTCACAATAGCCAAGATGTGGAAACAACCTAAATGCCCATTGATGGATAACAGATAAAATGTGGAGGTAAATTTTTTGATATTTTTCATGTCTTCATTCTACATTCCTGCTTGGCTGATAGTTTGGATAGGCATAGAATGTCATGGGGGTGTTCCTTCACTCTGCTTTGTTTTCCTTTGTTTTTGAGAAGCCTGATGCCACAGTGATTGACAGTTCTTTGGGTATGACATGTGATGGTTAATACTGAGTGTCAAATTGATTGGATTGAAGAATGTAAAGTATTGATCCTGACTGTATCTGTGAGGGTGTTACCAAAGGGGATTAACATTAGAGTCAGTGGGCTGGAAAAGGCAGACCCACCCTTAATCTGGGTGGACACAATCTAACCAGCTGCCAGCACAGCTAGAATATAAGCAGGCAGAAAAATATGAAAAGAGTGACTGGCCTAGCCTCCCAGCCTACATCTTTCTCCCATGCTGGATGTTTCCTGCCCTCGAACATCTGAATCCAAGTTCTTCAGTTTTGGAACTCACACTGGATTCCTTGTTCCTCAGTTTGCAGATGACCAACTGAGGGACCTTGTGATCGTGTGAGTTAATACTTAATCATGTGAGTTAATACTTAATAAACTCCCATATGTATGCATATATATATATTCCCTATACATATAAATATATATATTCCGTATATATATAAATATATATATATATATATTCCATTAGTTCTGTCACTCTAGAGAGTCCTGACTAATACAGATCTGAGTTTCTTTTCATCTTCTTCCTCCTCTTATTTCTTCTCTGTCAGAGTTTTTAAGATCTTCTCTAAGTTCCCAGTGCTGAAATTTCATACATGATCTTCTTAGTATGTGTCCTTTTAATCTGCACTCAGTGAGCCCTTTTAATTAAGAAATTCCTACCCATGGGTGGTGTTATTTCTTAGATAATTTCCTCCCTTCTGTTTTTTCTGTTCTTTCTTTTTAGAAGTCCTATCAGTTTCTCGCCTGAGCATTTCATTCTCTTGTCTTTTCTCTCGCGTTTTTCAACAATTTGCTTTATTTCTTTAACTTTATTTTCCACCTATTATATTGGTTACTTTATTCTGCTTTTCAACTTGCAAAAAAGTTTTTTCTGTTCTCTGAATGTTTCTTTTTTTAAGTGTAATTGTGTTTTTCCCTCATACTATCTTCTTATATTTCTGAAGATACTAATTATTTGGGAGAGTTTTGTTTTCTTTTGTTTTCAGTTTGTTTCTGTTCCCTGCATTGTCTTTCTTTCTCTGAGTTTCTGGATTTTTTGTTGTTGTTATATTAATTAAGGTTTCTATTTTCACCATGGAGGCATTCCTCACATGCTGGTGGTCCTTGACTATAAATTCCTATGTAAAAGCGAATCATTAAAATATTATTTAGAATTATTTTTTGCATGAAAGTCTTCTCAACTAGGCCAGGTGCAGTGGCTCACACCTGTAATCCCAGCACTTTGGGAGGCCGAGGCAGGTGGATCACCTGAGGTCAGGAGTTCGAGACCAGCCTGGCCAACATGGAAAAAACCCATCTCTACTAAAAATACAAAAATAAGCCAGCCATGGTGGCAGACACCTGTAATCCCAGCTACTTGGGAGGCTGAGGCAGGAGAATCACTTGAACCCAGAAGGCAGAGGTTGCAGTGAGCCAAGATTGTGCCATTGCACTGCAGCCTGGGTGAAAGAGCCAAACTCCATCTCAAAACAAAACAAACAAACAAACAAACAAAAACAGAAAAGAAAAAAAAAGTCTTCTCAACTAGTGAGTGAGCTTCCTTGTAGGTGGAGACCTGATTGTTTCCTTGGGAAACTTTAATGTATTTTTAGATCTTTTTTGGCAAGTTTCCCCAGGAACAAAGCATCCAATCTCCTGCCAGGAGGGTATAACTCTGGCTGTTCACATTCCAAGAACTGCTTCAGGAAGGGAGCTGGAGTATCAATGGTCGGTATGTAAATTTCACTTAACCCTCTTGTTTTCTGATATTCCTTCCTCTACCATTCCTAGTGTTCTTGAATCCAGGAACTTTTTCTTTCAGTCTCTTCTGAGAATGAACTTTCCGTGGTCCAGAAGCTAGGAGAGGGGCCAGGCTGCCAAGGTTGGTGAAGAGGATCCAGGGCTCTGTGTCTAGACTGCTGCCTTTGATTTGGGGTTCTTTCCAAGGTTGTGCAGCTCACTTCTTAGTGGTCCTTCCTGCCTACAGGCATCGAGTTTTCAACTCCAAAGTGCAAAGTCATTTGCCATACTGGTTTATTCACTTTCCAGCTTCCAAATTTTGCTTTTATCTCTTCTTTTCTCTTCTTGGTTTATCCTTTTTTACTCCTTTATTATAAATTTAGTAGAATTTCAGAAAAAAATCATCATGCTTAACCAGAATATCCTAGATATTTATAGGCTATACATTTTCTTCTATTTGTTGTTACAGCAGCCTCCAAAAATCTGAAGAATTTGAAAGTCTAAAAAACGTTATTATTACTCCTTCGATTTTTTTTTCTGTTTACTGGTATAAAAATTTCAGGGATTCTGAACTTTTCGTAACTACTAATATGAAAAAGACAAAGTTGAGAGAACTCTTTACTTCCCAAACTAAAATGGTAACACCTCTTCTCCCATGTACATACACCATGTGGCAGGCCCACAGCATATTCATGCCAGCATTCCCATTCCCTGGCTTTACCTTCTTTGAAATGGTCAGAGGGAGAGTAGGCAAATTTCTGCAGGCAGTGGTGATGTTCCCCTCCCTGTGTCCATGTGTTATCATTGTTCAACTCCCACTTATGAGTGAGAACATACAGTGTTTGGTTTTCTGTTCCTGTGTTAGTTTGCTGAGAATGATGGTTTCATCCATGTCCTTGCAAAAGACATGAACTCATCATTTTTTATGGCTGCATAGTATTCCATGGTGTATATGTGCCACATTTTCTTTACCCAGTCTATCATTGATGGGCATTTGAGTTGGTTCCAAGTCTTTGCTATTGTGAACAGTGCCGCAATAAACATACATGTGCATGAGTGTTTATAGTAGAATGATTTATAATCCTTTGGGTATATACCAAGTAATGGGATTGCTGGGTCAAATAATATTTCTAGTTCTAGATCTTTGGGGAATTGCCACACTGTCTTAAACCTTATACAAAAATTAACTCAAGATGCATTAGAGACTTAAATGTAAGACCTAAAATCATAAAAATCCTAGAAGAAAACCTAGGCAATACCATTCAGGACATAGGCATGGGAAAAGACTTCATGACTAAAATACCAAAAGCAATGGCAACAAAAGCCAAAATAGGCAAATGGGATCTAATTAAACTAAAGAGCTGCACAGAAAAAGAAACTATCATCAGAGTGAACAGGCAACCTACAGAACGGGACAAAATTTTTGCAATCTATCCATCTGACCAAGGGCTAATATCCAGAATCTACAAAGAACTTAAACAAATTTACAAAAAAAAAAAAAAATCAAAAAGTGGGTGAAGGATATGAACAGACACTTCTCAAAAGAAGACATTTATGCAGCCAACAAACATAAAAAAATCCTCATCATCACTGACCATTAGAGAAATGCAAATCAAAACCACAATGAGATACCATCTCACACCGGTTAGAATGGCAATCATTAAAAAGTCAGGAAACAACAGATGCTGGAGAAGATGTGGAGAAATAGGAATGCTTTTACACTTAGTGAGAGTGTAAATTAGTTCAACTGCTTAAGCTTTTGTTTGAATAAATTCATCTCATCTTTTCCTGCAGGTAGCATTTGATAAGGGAAAGAAGAGACAGTTAAAGGGACTTAGGGGTCAAAAGAATGGGAAAGAGAAGTTAAAAGACTCCCCCTTCTTCACTTCAGAGTTTTAAGACCAGCCCTGCCCACTCCTCCTCCTTCACACACTGCCATCCTTTGATGTATGGACCCAACACTAGCTTCACCTGTTTTCTGGGGTTGCCCTTTTGTATTTGATAATCTCTTAGCTTGTAGTTTACTCC
The DNA here is from genome assembly GCF_028885625.2 of Pongo pygmaeus. Lineage (NCBI taxonomy): Eukaryota > Metazoa > Chordata > Mammalia > Primates > Hominidae > Pongo > Pongo pygmaeus. The sequence continues at coordinate 28,404,940 of NC_072373.2, forward strand.
TATTTCTCCATAGATAGCTCAATTTTAGAGTTTAATACCCTTGAAAGTTGGGGTGCTCGGTTTACTTGCTTTTACAGTTCCTATCCCTGAATACGTCTGGGAATTGTCAATCCAATTCTCTAACCCACTGGTTCAGAGGTCACTCTGTCAAAAATTCTGTGAGAAAAAAACTTCTAAACATAAGTCTGGAAAAAAAAAACTGCTGCATCCCCATTTTTCTGCTCTGGAAAGACAGTATGTAGGTTGCACTCTTCCTTTATGTCCTCAAAGGAACCACTGCTTCCTCCAATTTAACAACTCTTAGCTCTTAGCTTCAGTTTCTTCTTCTTCTTCTTCTTTTATTTTATTTTTTATTTTTTAGACAGTCTCGCTCTGTCACTCAGGCTGGGGTGAAGTCGTGTGGTGTGATCTTGGCTCACTGCAGCCTGGACCTCCTGGGTTCAAGCAGTTCTCCTGCCTTAGCCTCCCTAGTAGTTGGGATTACAGGCCCACGCCACCACGCCCGGCTAATTTTTGTATTTTTAGTAGAGACGGGGTTTCACCATGTTGGCCAGGCTGGTCTTGAACTCCTGGCCTCAAGTGATCTGTCCAACTCTGCCTCCCAAAGTTCTGGGACAACAGGTATGAGCCACAACGCCCCGCCTCAGTTTCATTTTATAAATGAGAATAATAATGTCTAACTCACAGGGAACTGTGAGTAGAAACGAAAATGTGTTCAAATCACTCAGCACTTGCGTGCTACATATTTGACCGGCAATAAGTGCTAATTCACTGCCCCAGTCACCCTTTCCCAGGGAGTGGGAAGGGAGCAGTTGGAAAATCCCCTGAAGGCAGCCTCCAGAAGGTTGAGAAGAGCCCCAGGGGAGGGCACCCAGCGCTGTGTAGGAGAAGGATTGTTTATTCCAGGCAAGATCCACCCATCCATTTCCATCAGCCCAAATTCCAAAGCCTGTAAAAGCATTAGGGGACCATCCGCCTGGAGCCACACTGAAGCTTCCTGACCTAAACAAGAAGGCGCTCTGCTGCTGCAGGAGCGTCAGTACCCATCGGCCATATTTCAACAGGCCTCCCGACCTCTGAGTAAATAAATGTGTGGAACAGATACAATAAACATTTTCTCTTGTCCTGAAATCAGATCTGCAGATTCCTCCTCCCCTCTGTGCTTGGCAGACTGTAATTACAGGATATGTTAAATTTTCTTTATAGCTAGTCTTGATGGTTGTTAAGTGACCACACCAGCCAGCCCAGCACCTCGCTCTGGTCTGCTACCACAAATAATGAAAACCAGATGTTTGTCTGTAGTTAATAATCAATACAGCTCTTGGCCCAAGTCAAGTAGGGCTCACCATTTGCTTGGAGAAGCCATGTAAAGTGGTGATAAGCCGGGGTGACCTGCAGCCTGCATTTGGGGCCGCCACTGCAGAGCGAGATAAGCCATTGACACTCCCAGAGGTGACTGGGAGAGAAATGAGCAACTGACAAGAACCAAAAACTTACCAGACACATGAAGTGTCTGGGTGTTGGAGCCCTCTCCTGAATTGCCATACAAAACTTCTAGAGATCTGGCAATGTGGATAGAAATGGGCATCTTTGCTAAGAGTCTAATTACAGGTATTATTCAGCTTTTAGACAATCCCTTGGAATTCCCGTACAAAAGTCTCTTCTATTTAGTGGCACTTTTCCTCCCTTGCTCAGAGATAGTCACATAACACAAAAATCAGTGAATGTGTCATTGAATAACTCCTCTTAATATCTGACACCGTAGATCTTAGAGTTAGAACTGATAAGCTAGACATCAGTATGTATAGCCATTAAAAGAAAGCATCAACAAAGATTCTGATTGAGGGCATGAGGTGAGACCCTGAAGTCTCCACTTTTGACTAAATCCCCAAGTAATTCTGATAAAGAAATATGCTTTATAGAAAGTGTTTTCAAGAGCCATCTTCTTTTTTCGGTATAAATTTAAGGGGTAGAAGTTTCACTACTGAGCCAAACCAGTTTGGAGATGCAGAGGGAAGAAATGTATATTTCTCTCCACCAGTCTTACAACCGTAAATACTCAGAGGAAGATTCAGACCTCTGCCTGGTCTAAGCCTGAGAGCAGCTCCATATGCTGCTTGTGGGGAAAAGGGGGTCAGATGCATTTTAATGTAATTGTTTTTAGGCCTTACTGGAAGAGGAGTGAGAAATAACACAGTGCCGTGGTTTTCCAGCTGCTCTTAATACCAGAAATAAGAATGTTTTTGAATAAGAACACTAATCCAAGGGAGAAAACAATATTCTACGACAAACATATCAATAAACTGCTTTAGAAGCAAAAAAAAAAAAAGAGAGAGAGAGATGAATTCTGTTTTGAGGAGTGAATAGACAGTATCGGGAAGATTGCATTGAAAAGGTAGCATTTATTAGGCCTTAAAGTGGAAAGAATCTCAACATACAAGTATAGGAGAAAAAGACACTCTGTGATGATCAGTTGCGTTTTGACCACCCAAAACCAAACCATTCTCCCTTCTTCTGTACCAGTGCCCATATTCTCCTTGGGAAATTATCATTCCCAGATCGCTGAGCCCCATTCAATACACACCTCACCTTATTACCAATCACACTCCCTTGGGTTAGGGATTGTGAATGAGTCTGGGGGAGGGACAGGAATTAGGAATTTTTTTTTTTTAATTTTTTTTTTTTTTTTTGAGACGGAGTCTTACTCTGTCACCCAGGCTAGAGTACAGTAGCACAATCTCGTCTCACTGCAATCTCCACCTCCCTGGTTCAAGCAATTCTTCTGCCTCAGCCTCCTGAGTAGCTGGGACTACAGGTGTGTGCCACCATGCCCGTCTAATTTTTTGTATTTTTAGTAGAGATGGGATTTCACCATGTTGGCCAGGCTGGTCTCAAATTCCTAACATCGTGATCCACCCACCTCGGCCTTCCAAAGTGCTGAGATTACAGGCATGAACCACCGTGCCCGGCCGGAATCAGAGATTTTTATGAGAAATAAGCTGGGTATTCTAACAAACTAAATGGAATAAAAAACCCATGTGTTTTCAGATACTCAACTCAGAAACTTTTCTATGCAAAGTATCTCTTAATCCTTGAGAACTCATTTATTTTCTCTAATTTCCATCTCAAATTTACAATGGTCGCAGTTACTTTCAATTATTAAATACATTTTCTTAATATAGTATTTATGCTTCCAATTGATGGACACCTCTTTTTTATGAGTGTCCTGATTTGATAAAATAAAATATTCGACTTGGGTGTGGAGGATATTCAAACCAAAACATAATCCTTTATTCTTAGATCTAGATAGCACAAGAAATTCTCAATTGGGTACTGCTCTCTAAGTACTCCGCTCATCTGAAATATTCTATTTAATATAACTAACCTCTTTTACAATAATAGTTTAGGAGGTGGCAAATTATATACCCAAATGATGAGCCCAGTGCCTTTCAGAGTTTAAATTTTTTCTTTCTCTGAATATAATAATAATGTGCACTTTCAAGAAATTTAAACAACTCAAAAATGAATTAATTAGAAAATGAAAATTAGCAGCAAATAGTTTGGGAATTAGGTTTGGAGTGAGAATAAGGAGTGTCTGTTACTCATATAATTTAGCAGTGAAAACAAAGATTTTGCATTTTTAGAAGACATTGTGCTGCCACCATCCAAACAGCTCTCTCAAAAAGCAGCTTCTTTATAAATGCTATGAACTGAGTTGTGTCCCCACTCCAAAATCCCTATGTTGAAGTCCTAACTCAGAATTTTATGGTATTAACAGATGGGGTCTTTGGGAGGTAATGAGCTTTAGATGAGTTTATAAGGGTGGGGCCTTCATAATGGAATTGGTGCCCTTATAAAAAGAAAAACCAGGGAGCTCTCTCGTGCCCTATCTCACTCTATTTCTCTCTCTCTCTCTCTCTCTCTCTCTCTCTCTCTCTCTCTCTCTCTCTGAGAGCACTGGAAAAATGCAGCAGTCTGCAAGCTAGGAGGAGAGCTCTCACCAAGAACCAAATCAGCTGGCATCTTGATCTTAAACTTTCCAGCCTCCAGGATTGTAAGAAATAAATGTCCAGTACTGTGTTGTAGCAGCCTGAGTGGACTAACAATAAAGATCAAAATTCATCCTCTAATATTTCATTTATCCCACTGCTGGACTTTCTACCTCTCTTTTATCCTTTATTTTTCTCCATTGTCCTTAATGCCATATAGCATACTAAATCTTTACCTATGTATTATCTGTTTATTCACTGCTGTATCCCTAGTACCTAGAACAGACCTGATATATAACAACTGCTCAATAAACATCTGTTGAATATTGAATGAATAAATCCAATTCAGATGCTCCTTCTGCTCTAAAGGATTTGTTCATTTCCATTATTCTTGACCTTGGTTTATCAGAAATTAACACCCTTTCTGTGTGCCTCTGTCTCTGTATCATGTCCAGATATCTGTAGTTTTATTTTTCACACCATTAGCACATGCTGACCCTACTCAGGACCAAGAAGAATTCCTTGAGGACAGAAACAAGGACATTTATATCTTTATTTCCAATATCTATCTCTATGCTTGTCTCCTGGTCCTGGAAGTGCAATGAGAAAGAAATGGAAAGAAGTAGAGTGTGAATAATAAAACTGCTGATTTGATTGGAAAGACACCAGAGCATACAAAGAGGCAAAAACTACCCTTTAGGCAGGGGGAAGGTGGACCACATAGATGGACTATAACATTGAATCTAGGTCTCAGACATAAAACTAAGCAGATCTCTATTTTAGCCTGAGATGGAAGGTGGTTTGGGCTTCATGTGTAATATCTCCCATGAAGCATGCTGGGACAAATCCCCAGGATGCTGGGCTCTTCCTGGGTTTCCAAGATCAAACTGTTCTATTTATATCCCTCCAAAGTCTTCATCAAATGACTACCAGGTGACAGAAAAATATGATGCATCCACTTGGGTATGTAGAGACTCATTAGACTTAAAAGCTGAGGACTATCAAGGACCAACGGAGCTTATCAACTGAACTTCCTATCCAAAGGGGCTCATCCACTGAATACACTGTACCTTAAGAATGACTGCTCACTTCATATGGGTCCACCATCTTCCATTACCCCTTCAAGGAATACGTTAAAACATATAATTGAGTAAAATATTTTCAACTCCCACTTGCTGCTTTGCACTTTGGTGGATGACAATTTTAGATATGAATGTCAGCTTAACTCAAACGTTAAGAGTTGTATACTGTTCTTTCTAGACCTCCTTAGTGGAGGACAATCTGTTTCTCCAGGATAATGATGTAAGTTTTCAAGTTTGTGCTCAAATATTCATAGGCTAGTTTATATCCTATCTTAGTTCCGACTTCCTATTAACAAAATAAAGTAAGCCAGGTTCAAGCACTTCTTAGTAATAGCATGATAACCATGTATAGAGTACCTACTACAATATCTCCTTTATTGTGCATAATAACCAAAGGAAGCACCATTATACATTTTTTACGCATGTGGAAACTGACTCAAAGACCTTCCAAAATCTCTCCAAGATTACGTAGCTAAGAAGTGTCTGAGATGTCATTCAAAATCAAAGTTATCTAACTAAAAATTTGTTAGGCTTCCTCAACATTACCATAAAAAAATTCCCCACATCTTTATGCTTTAGTCTCCCTATAGTCTGGTACAGGGTCATTAAAGCAGACATTTAGCCATTCTTTTCAAAAGAAGAGGTGCAAACCATTCTGTGTATGAGTGGTGCTTCATATGGCCATGTCAGGTAATGCACTGTCTTTGCCCCAGTCAAAACAGCTGGGAAGGATTCCACACCCACTCACTCTGGAGGGAACTGTTCAACTTTCCCTGGCCACTAGACATGGTTCCAGTCTTGTTTGTGCCTTCACAGTTGAGTTTGAAATGATCTGAATTCCCAGAACATTAGGAACACCTGCATTCCAGTGAAATGCAAACATTAATCAAAAACAAATGTAAGGGATTTAGAGCTTGTGTGTCATCCACACTCTGCTGTTCTCTCTCAGGAGGGATGATTGAGAGATGATTACAAGTTCTTTTTGATGATGCTGCTAAAAACTATTCGAAAAACATCATCCCCTCTCTTCACAAGACAGATTATATTGGGCAACATGAAGTCATGATTACATTGCACTAATTTTAGTTAAGTCAGACATCTTCATGAAAGCATTGCTCATACTTGCCAACCACTGCTGATTGAGTCAAAGTTCACCCAATTCTGGACAAAAGGAGAAACAGTCAGCAACCTTCTGTCCCTGTGAATGAGCTGCTGCTGCAGCTACAGCCAGAGCCAAGCAAACCTCAGGCAGACAGGCCCATTCACTTCTAGATCCCACAAGTTCTGCTACCTTTCTTTGGATAGTCCCAAGCCATCTCATTATTTTCTAGCTCCCTTAGTAACATAGGCAAGGTGGAGAAAAGTGCAGCCATGTTTTGGTGACCTTCCCCCCAACCCCTTCAACAAAGAACCTGGTTTCAAGGGCTCCTGATGTTAATACTTTCCTGCCTCATGGTCTGGTCTCTCTAAAATTGAAATGGGTCTTGTTAATTTTCCTCTATGATCTACTTTGAATTATCTTGCAATGCTGGAAAACCTGTAATGTTCCAAGAAATTGATGCCCCTAGAACTATTTTAGAACTTCAATTCTAGTTGGACAATTTGGGGAGTAATTTGGATGGTTGGTTGGTTTTTTCATTTGCTATTTATTGGAGCTTCTGAGAAGTTTCTAATAGAGTGCTGACTTACCCTAGTTCTTACCCTTAATTGATGTGCTGAGCAGTAAAGAGACTCAAGTTATAATACTTTGCATTTTATGATGAAGTCCAGTATCTGGCCTTCAAGTAATTTGTGAACATCAATTCAGACTATTGCCACAAAGGGGTACCAAACTATTCTACTGCTATCTCCTCAGCCCAGGAGGCATTAAATCCACAGAAGAATGGAAGCCTCAAATTTATCTTTCCTCCCCGCTAAGGAGAACCACATTTTTGCTCTTTCTGACTTTTCAGTTTTCCAGAAACCTAAAAGAGTACCTCTGGGATTAAGATTAGATTCCAAATCTCACCTTTGCCATTTATTTACTCTGTGTGTGTGTGTGTGTGTGTGTGTGTTTGTGTGTGTGTGTGTGTATGTGTATGTGTGTTTGATACTTTGACCACATTCCTTGATTTTTCTGAGCCTCAGTTTCCTCATCTCAAAAATGAGAATAATTACAAAGAGTATTTTTCAGGGTTCCTATGAGGCTCAAATTAGTAAAATAACATGAAACTTCTTTTTTACTGCTAAACTGACCCTACTTGCAGGGGTGAGGGGAGCCTTTAAAAGCTCGATTCTAATCTCACCTGTCAAGGTTGACAAGGCCTTGGTGTTGTCAATATTATTTTAAAGACATAAATTGGGACCAGAAGAGCTCATTGAATTTCCTATATTCCTTCAACCAATCTAGAGTAGCACGTGCTAAGAAATGAAAGTGGATAATCAGAGCCAGTCCTTTAGGCGACAAGCATTATGTACATGTGCTGCACCTATCATATGGCCCCAGGTCTAGGTTACATTTTCCATGGGAGACACAGGAAGAAGAATCAAGACTGATATCTTGTTAAACTCAATCAATTAATCAACTACCCCTTACTGGAATATACTACATGCTCAGCTCTGCTAAGGTGCAGAAAGACAGACATTTCTGCTCAGCAGTAATTTGACATCTGAATCATTTAATGGCTTCCCTACCTTAAAAAATGGGGCAGAGGTTGGGTATTATAGAGCTAGTAATAAGAGGAGGGAGAAATCCCACTGGAACTGAGGAACCTGGTCTTACCAAAAGTAAACTGAAAAGTCAGTCTTATGCAAGGGGCTCTCCGGACAGACAGGATTGTCAGATGTTCCTTAGCTCTGGAGCTTGGTGGTTTTGTTACTTAGTGAGGTGCGATCAGTCTGACACCTGCTGTCAGTTTTGTCTCTCATCATACGATCATCTAGCTGGCTCTACTCCTCACAATAAACTCCCAAGAAGGAAAATTAGACTGGTCTTCGTCATTGCCAGGACCCATGTGTGGCCAGAGTTCCTCTCACTGGGTCTCTCTGAGGTCTCTGACTACTTTTGAACTGTCCATCCTGGCTACTGATATTCCAATCAACCAGAACAAGAGGGCCACTTGGCATGCAGTGCCCCTGCTTAAGGAGAAGTCTAGATCTGCTTTCCTCAGCAAGGAAGGTAGATATTTGGTCCAGAAAAAGCTGCCAGCCTGGAATATACCATAATAGTCCTCTTTAGAAAACAACTTCTCTCCCTTTCTCCCTGCCCCTTGCCCTAGCCCTGCCCCACAACACACACCTAAAAAATAGCAAGAGTATTACCAAAAAAAAAAAGTCCAATAGGCTGGAATAATTGGGAGACATTTTATTAAAGAGAATATAGTGTCACCTGGATAGGGTGACACTAGATAGACCAAGAAGATGAAGATATTTCAGGCAGGTGGAACTGACTGAGTAAAGACTGGACTTTCAAAATGAGCTTCTGGTTAAGCATAGAACTCCCTTATATAACACACCTGGGACTCAGTGCCTCTGCTTTCAAGTTGAGGACAAAATAGCAAAAGGGAAACTGACCACCTTTTATTCTGTGATGGGATTATTTTCTCTGTTGCTAGATATTGACATATGTGTATTAATAAGACAGAAGTTTCTTTTCTGTATTCATCCACACTCAAAAGTATGCTTTCTTCATTTAAGTGGTACCTTTTCTCTCTTTGCCTGCTAGTATATTTCTTAAAAAAAAAAAAAGAAGAGAAAATAATAATAGCCAGTATTTATAGACAACCTTTGTGCCGATGCTACATTAAGCTCTTTATGTGTATCCTGTCATGTAATCTTCATATACTATGTGTTTTATAAAATGATACTGTACAAAGCCAATTATTAACTTTGCTAAGAGGAAAAAGACTTCCCCAAGGAAGTAATATTTGAACAAAATCTTCAAACATGTTATAGGAGTTCTCCTGGTAATCAAGTCTGGGAAAGACATTCCAGGCAGTGAGATTGAATCAAAGGTATTAGAAAAATTATGGAATGTCCTGGAAAAAAGTAAGTCATTCAGCAAAGTTAGATGATAGGAAGGGAATGAAGTGGGACCAGACAGGCTAGAAGAAGCCAAATTGAGGAGAGATTTATATGTCACAATTTTACCAAAATTAAACAAAAATCCACTGACGTACTTTACAAGGGAAAGTCATTATCAGATCTGCATCATAGAAAAATTATTCGGGGCAGTGCAGTGCATGGATTGATCAGGCATGGAGACTGGAGGTAGACACAGCCAGTTAGGAGATTGTCTTAGTCCATTTTGTGCTGCTGTCACACAATGCCACAGACTGGGTTGTTTATGATGAACAGAAATTTATTTGGCTCACCATTCTGGAGTCTGCAAAGTCCAAGATCAAGAGGTCAAATCTGATGAAGGTCTTCTTGCTGCATCATCCTGCCCTATTTCAGAAATACAATATTTCAGGAATACAAATATCAGGAACCCATTCCCATGATAGTTGCATTCACGAAGGCAGAATACTTATGACCTAATGATCTGTTAAAACTCCCACCTCTCAGTCAACAGTTCCACTGTTGGATTGAGGATTGAGTTTCTAACACATGAACTTTGGGGATACATTCAAACTTTAGCAGAAACTACTGTTAGTCTACCTGATAGATGATAAAGAATAAAACTGAGGTGAGATTCAGTCAAGAGTTAAGAATAAGATGCCTACCCTCCAGGACTACCCTTAGGGTACCCCAAGGCACTACCCTCCAGGGCTTAGAACCAAAGAGGAGAGGAAAATCTGGCAAACAAATACCAATGGCACCAGGCCATAGATGTGTGAGGCCAAGTGGATCATAGATATTGTAGGTACTGGGCAAGGTCAGAGGAGAGAAAGCTTGCAGCCTGAAAGCTCCAGCAAAGCTTCCAGAAGAAGTGTACAATGGCCTGAATGTTTATGTCCCCATAAAATTTGTATGTCAAAATCTTAACCCCCAATAAAATGTGATTAGGAGGTGGATCCTTTGGGAGATAATTAGGTCATGAGGTTGGGGCCCTCAAGCATGAGACCAGTGCCCTTGTGAAAGTAACCCCAGCAGCTCTCTCACCCTCTTTCCACCAAGTGAGGACACTAAGAATTCTGCCATCTGCAACCAGAAGAGGATCCTCGTCAGCACACGACCATGCTGGCACCTTGATTTCAGACTTTCCAGCCTCCAGAACCAAGAGAAATATGTGTGTGTTGTTTATCAGCCACCCAGTCTATGTACTTTGTTTTAGCAGCCTGAACTGACAAAGAAAGAATAGTATTTTAGTTTCATACCAACAAATGAGTATGCCTTAATAGAGAGAAATACTGTGAAGAATATTCCAGTTGGGAATAGAAAAACAAAGGCTTTAAGAGTGGAAAGCACGAAGCATGCTGGGAGGTGCCAGAGTGAAGTAGACAAAAACACACTCCAAAGACAGTCTCACAGGTCAGAATCCTGAGCAGGGTCTTGTCTGCTTTCCTACTCACCCTGGTAGACCCTCAATGATAACCCCTTCCTAGCAGGGGCAGAAGAAATTGTACATTGAATTTATCACCAAAAAAAAAAAAAAAAGAAAGAAAGAAAGAAACCACAGATAAGGTCTGAACATAATCAAAGGCCTGGAATAGCACCCCCATCAATGACACCCTGAACATACCAGTGGGATGTTTCATCAAAAGGAGCTGCCATTTCAAATCTATTGGTTTCTCTAAGCCTGTTCAGTGATCCCTTTTCTAGTTTCTTTGAGCCAAATGGTCCTGCCACTTAGTTCAGTGCCTTCTTGTCCTGAGTTGTCTTCTCAGATTGCTCAAGAATGAGTCTCCCATTTTAACACACACACACACACACACACACACACACACAGCAAGTCATGGACTGTAACGGTTTTCTGTGGGTGTGATTGTGTCTGAGTTGCTGGGATGCAACAAGTCTAGCTTGGAAGAAGCTTAGTCCCCGTGCCTGCTGGCTCTCTGCATGTTCCCCCCCAGAAACACAAGGGCTACAAGCTGAGTGTCCTGTTCTCTCATTTTTTCCACCTCTCTTTGTTCACAGGCAGGCTAGAAAGCTATTTAGCAGTAAATGAAGCATTTATCCTTTAATTCTCAGATGTATGTAATCTGAAAAAAAAAAAGAGAGAAGAAAATATCCTGAGGATGTCAGAGAGAGAAAAATGTGCGGAGCAGATGCTGCTACTTGTTTTTGTCCCTGTTTTATCTTTTAAAATACATAAAACATGAGTAACTAGGGACAAATAGTTCCAGCTTTTGGTAAAATACAAACGGGAGTATTTTATAACTTGGGTTGAATTTCTAATATTTTAAGTTGTTTTGCTACTCAACACACTTCATGGCCTCATAAAATTCTAGAGCAGGGATGGAACTTAGATGACTTATTTCAGTTCCTGGCCCATAAGTTGGTAAAAGAGCATCCAGAATAGAAAACAAAACAAACAAAAAAAAACACCTTTTTTCTTCTATTCTAAGTTCAGAACTTCCCCCTCCCTGCTATGCTAGCCCCATTGTACCGTTCAGAAAGTCAAAACGTTTTTCTTATGTACAAACATTCATTCACATGACAATTACCATTAGGTGGCAGAGATGCAAAAACATGACACATGAGTTGTGTTTACACAATTCATGTTACAATATAGTATGGGATACTATAATATAGTTATCCAGAAAGCATGGAAGGGCATGAAGTGGGGGCAGGAGCTAACCGAGACTGAGGATGAAACTTGGTTTAGGGTATACATCATTTTAGCTTAACCAGCATCAATATATAACCATAACAGTGTCGGTATCTCATTCTTTCGTTTTAAAAGGTTGTCCCTACAACCTCCTCATTCATTTCATAGCAACCCTATGAGGTAGGTTTTTCCGTTATGTCTGATTTATACATGTGGAAATGGAGGCCAGAGTTTTTAAAAATAGTAGGGGTCTAAATTGGAAGCCAAATTCAGTCCTTGGGACTCCAGGTTCTTTGCTCTCTTTTTTCTCTGACTCTGCCTTTCCATTGTCTTTTTTTTAAAGGGTAATATTATGTAGCATCTGAGTGCCCCAAATAAGTGAAACGGGCAATGATTGGTACAGGACTCCCAGAAGGGAGGAATGCCCACATCATGGGCTAACATGTGGTGGTCACAGAAAGATGGGCTTGGTCTGAGCTTTACAGATAGAAAGCAAGACCTTGTTGTTTGGAAGTCAGGGTCAATCAAGAAGAGAAAAAGAATAAACATCAATTCTATATGATAGTGGTTCAAAACGTGCGTTGTGGACTCAGTCAGAAATGGTTTCAAGTTCCAGATGTGTCCTTACCTGTGATTTTGTCACTGTTTAGTGACTTCAGGCAATTCATTTAACCATGTAAGCATTAAATGTGATCATGAACATAAAAACATTGATCACAGTAGCTGGTCTATATGAATTCTCAATAAGCAATGGAGATGGCAGTGGTGGTGGTGATATCATTGCTAACATCGTCACCATCAACCCCTAACCTCCCAGACATTCCAGGGAGGGTCCGTCAGGCCACCCTTCCTAACACTGTTACACCACTCACCCCATGGGCTAGTCTACAAGGCTCTTAAGAACATGGCTGCCCATCTACCTCCCCTTTTCTCTTCAGCCCAGTGTCTTCCTCCCATAGAACAGTCATTTCTACAAAACTGCCCTTCCTTCAGTCTTTCTCTGTTTTCCAGAACTTCCTGTGGAATTCACATGCCTGGAAAGGACAGACCTTCTTCCCAAGAGCACAGAAACTGCCTGCTACAATTCTCAGGTGGACCCTCAGCAGGTGGGAGTCAAGGGTGCCCTTGTACTTATCTGCTCCCCACTGCAGGTTCCCTCTTGGTCTGCTATTACTCACTGCATACCTCTGGACTGTGTTATTAGCCATCAAAGGCTGTTGGGGCCCCAGCTGCCAAAAAACAGACACATAAAGAAAAAAATGTGAAGCCAAAAATGAATTACTACAGCTGAAATATGTGAAAGAGGCAATGTTTCTATTTAGAGGTCCACTGTCTCCCCACCAGGCCTCTACATATTATTCTCCTCCCACAACTCACACTCTCATCCCCCTCCTATTCTTCTACCAGTTGCCAACTAATCCCACCTCACTCCCAAAGAGAGGCTATAGGTATACCAAAAAGGGCCATAGCTGGCAGTCAGGAATCAGGGGTTCAGGCTGGATCCTGCTGATGATGAGCACATATATGTTTTCTCAACTTCATTGTAAACCAGCAACCCTACTTCAGGATCAATCACCTTAGGCAGTATAGCGAAACCCCTTCTTTACCTCAGTGACAGGAGGAGAACAAAATGAACTTCCATGTCCTAGCAGTGTCCTCTAAAGCAAGCTTTTCACACTTAAAAACTAAAATTGCTAAATCAACAGGGCCTAAAAATGCGGGCATGTGATGCAAATTTTTGCAAGTCCTTCATGAGGAACAATGGTTATTAGAAAAAAAATGTTGCAAAACCCTATCACCTCTTCTTTCCCTCTTAGCTCCTAGATAAGTGTATTCTAGCTGTGGAATAAAATGCATCACAGATTTTGTCACCAGTCAAAGCATATAACGCATTTTGTAGGACATCTCTCCACCCACACAAACTTTGCCCTTCTTGCTATCACAATAATCGAGTCTTCACTAAGCCATGTTACCATTCTACAAAACCAGATGCTTCTATGAGATGAAATACAAAATAAGACCAGTGAATCATGTAGTTATGGAAGACTTACCACACTTTTTCATTGTAAAATTAGTTCTGTGGTCAGAAACAATATTGTGTGCAATGCCACATGTGAACAAAGCATTCACTAAGTCCACATATGCTGAAGCTGGCAAAAGCTCTGTAAGCAGAAAAAGCAAATTCTTTTCTAGAATAATTATCTCGTTCAGTAAAAACAAAAGACTGCATTGTTCTTGATGTAAGTGGCTCAATATAATCAATCTATCTGCCAACAGGTGTCTGTCTGAGAAATGATGTTTTATCAGGTTTAGACTTGGCTTCTGCTATTAGTAGGTTGTTTGTATCTCTCTTATAATGGGGAAATCAGAGAGCATGAGCTATCTCTTCCCTAAACAGAGTTTGTGCTTGTCCCCCTGGAATATGCTGGTCTTTGACTTTAGATACAGGTCTGTAGGTAATAAAGAATGGTCTTGAGAAGCAAGTCTTGGGAAAAATTAGAATCTACTTATAAAAGAACTGCTGTAGGTGAGCTTATCGTAGACTCTTCAGGCAAAAAAAAGGCCACCCTCCTTAGACAGGGAAGGAGGAGCTTCTTCTGCTGGCAAGAGAGTACCAGTCCGATGTGGAGGTTTAAGGTACTCAGATTCAACCCCTTCCCACATGTCTTAGTTCAATTTTTATGGTCTTACTCTTTGTGAAGCAGTGCTATAATTTTCACATATGACATGGCAAAGCTTTAAATTCAACCTGCAATATAATTCTATAATCTGCAGGATTAAATTGTGGGTCTGACCTTTTTATACATTGGTCCTGCAACTACAATATCTAAGAGATTCTTTTAGCTCAGTCATACAAGTTCTCTGGCTCCCTGACTGTGCTTTAATCACAGTTCTTTAATCACAGATCATTTAAACTCCTATAGTAGTCATAAACCATTGCCACACACCACAGTCCCAGTAGTCATTATTCCCACAATTAAAGTTCACTGCAATGGCCACTTTTTCACCCAAAACCTTGTCTTCAATACAAAATTTGTTGTAGACAACAGGTGATCACTTAAGTCATGCTTTTGCTATTGCATGCCATAGATTATTAATATCCATGTCACTAGCAATTATGTCATCACTGCTTTCAAATATAGCCAGGTCAAATAACAAATCTCAGATTTATATCTATAAAGACATATTTCCTGCAACCACTACTGATACCAAATATTTTATCACTCGAAATTCAGCCAGGAAAACACCAACATACAATGTATTTCAAGCAAGAAAGGATTTAATACAGGGAATTAGGTACTTAAAAATTGATGGATTTCATGGAGGAGCAAAGGTCAAGGAAGGATGTTTCTACCTCTCAGAGAATTAGGAGATTTCTGTCAACCAGGTCAAAACTACAGGAAATCACTGTTGACATTCACAGCTGCTGTAATAAAATGCTGTAAAATCTCATCTGTCAAAACCCTCATGTCTGCAAGCCATAGATGGAGGAAAATTAATGACATCTGCATCTATTCTGCCTTCCAAATATTTTATTAATGCCTCTCATTGGCAAAATATGAAGTGTAACCTTACTGTCAAGAGATTCTGAAAATCATAGTTCCCAGGATACTAGAGGAGAACAAAAAAAATACTGGAATGTTTACAATGGGAGTAGAATTTGAAAAGGGAGAACAGTAAAATACATTTAAACAAGAACGAGGCCTTGTAGAGATAATGACAATGTGCTGTGAATTAAGGAATATAAATAAGTCAATTCTCTGTGCCTGAGATTCTTCTATATATATATATATGCATATATATAGAAGATATATATAGAAGATATATATGCATATATAGAAGATACATATAGAAGATAGATATGCATATCTATAGAAGATAGATATGCATATATAGAAGATAGATATGCATATATATAGAAGATAGATATGCATATCTATAGAAGATAGATATGCATATCTATAGAAGATAGATATGCATATCTATAGAAGATAGATAGATATGCATATATATAGAAGATATATATAGAAGATACATATGCATATATATAGAAGATATATGTGCATATATATAGAAGACATATATAGAAGATATATATGCATATATATAGAAGATATATATGCAGATATATAGAAGATATATATGCATATATATAGAGGATATATATGCAGATATATATGCATATATAGAAGATACATATGTATATATATGCATATATAGAAGATACATATGTATATATGCATATATAGAAGATATATTGTATATATGCATATATATAGAAGATATATATGTTTATGTATGCATATATATATAGAAGATATATATATATCTTCTTGTTTTTTATATATTTTATACAGGTATGTGTATATATACACACCATATATACACACACTTACACATGCACACACACCTTCTTACTTCTTCTAACTCAGAAGAAAGTATCCAAGAGAAAAACACTATCTGTGCATTTAAAAACCTCATTAAGTATTATACACAAGAAAAAAGTATAGTTGATTCTCAACAATCTCAAGAGCTACAGTTGGATAATTTCAAATATCCTAAGTTTGTGAATTTCTTTACTTTCCCTTCAATTTGGTCAAATTTTGTTTCATGTATTTTGAGGTTATGTTATAAAGTATATACCACTTCAGTATTGCTTCATATTCCTGATTGACATTTTATTATTATCAAATATTCCTCTTGCTACAGTAATGTTTGCCTTTATGTCGAATTTGTTTGGTGTTACTATATGTACTCCAGCTTACTTTGAATTATAATTGTATATTATACATTTTTTTCATCACTTTATTTTCAAAATTTCTGTGTCTTTATATTTAAGGTCTGATTCCTTTAGGCATGATATAGTTGGTTTGATTTTCAATCCAGTCTGTTGTATTAGTCTTTTAATTACAGCATTTATTCCATTTACATGTAACATAACTACCAAAATATTTGTACTTAAAACTACTATCCTACTGTTTGTTTTATATTC
The DNA here is from genome assembly GCF_028885625.2 of Pongo pygmaeus. Classification (NCBI taxonomy): domain Eukaryota; kingdom Metazoa; phylum Chordata; class Mammalia; order Primates; family Hominidae; genus Pongo; species Pongo pygmaeus. The sequence goes on from NC_072373.2 coordinate 28,421,695, forward strand.
ATCTCACTTTTTATATTTTCTTTTTAATTTCTTATCTTGCTTTCTCTTGGACATATCAATAAAGACTTTTTAGGGATCCAGTTTCTCCCTTATTGTTAGTTACACATTCTTTACTACATTTTTTAGTGGTTACCTTACATATTATAACATCCATCCCTGACTTTCTAAAGTCTAATATAAATTATAACTTTTACTTTCCAAAATGAAGTGCGGACTTGAAAACATTTCAAATTCCATTTATCCACCACCCTCTTTTTGAAATTTATTGTCATATATTTTATAATAAATATATTTTAAACCCCATAAGACATTATTAATATTATTTTATATAAACAGTGGTAGTTTATATTTGTCCATGTATTTATTTGTTCTATTGTTTTGTATTCCTTCTGCTATTTTCAGATCCAGGATAATTTAACTCTGCCTGAAGAACTTGTTACATCATCTCTTATTGTGGTCTGCTGATGACAAATTACTTTTGTTTTTGTCTTAATATGCCTTTATTTTGTCCAGATTTTAAATAATATTTTCTCTGGGTATAAAATTCTAAGTTGACAGTTATTTTCCTTTAAAATTTAACATGTACCATTGTCTTCTGGCTTCTATTGTTTCTCTTGAGAAATCAGCTGCAAGTCTTAATGTTCCTTTAAAGACTTCTTTCAAGATTACTCTAGCTACTTTCAAGTGTTTTTTTGTTTTGTTTTGTTTTTGTCTTTGTTTTCTTAAGTGTTTTTTTTGTTTGTTTGTTTGTTTTGAGAAGAGTCTTCCTCTGTCATCCAGGCTGAAGTGCAGTGGCATGTGGCATGATCTTGGCTCACTTCAACCTCTGCCTCCCAGGTTCAAGCAATTCTCCTCCTTCACTCAGCCTCCCAAGTGGCTGGGATTACAGGTGCACACCACCATGACTGGCTAATTTTTGTATTTTTAGTAGAGATGGAGTTTCACCATGTTGGCAAGGCTGGTCTTGAACTCCTAACCTCAAGTGATCTGCCCACCTTGGCCTCCCAAAGTGTTGGGATTACAGATGTGAGCCACCACACCTGGCCTTGTTTTCTTAAGTTTTACCATGCTATGATAAGGAATGGATTTCTTTGTAGTTAGCCACTTTGGGGAATGTAGTGCTTCTTGAATCTGTGGCTTGGTGCCTTTGGTCAGTATGGGAAATTTGGAGACCTTTTATCACTTTGAACATTTTTTTAAAGTTATTTTAACCATTTTTAAGTATATAATTTAATGACACTACTTACTTTCACACTCTTATGCAACCATCGCCACTGTTCCCAAAACTTTCACTTTGAACATTTTTTCTGTCTCATTCATGTTTTTTTCTCCTTCTGAGGTTCAAATTACATTGGACCTTTTCCAAAAACTTGACATATTTATTACATTGTTTTCTATATTTTCTACTCTTTCTCTGTTCCATACTTATGTCCATTTTCTTTCCACTAAATTAATTTTCTAGTTTTTTAAACATGTCTTCATCTGTATTTAACCTACTATTAAAACAGTTAATAATTAAAAATGAATTATTAATAATCATTAATCATTAATCATTAATCATCAATAACAATTAATATTAATTATAAATATTATTAATAATATTAATTATAAATATTATTAATAATATTAATTATAAATATTATTAATGGTATTAATTATAAATATTATTAATGGTATTAATTATAAATATTATTAATGGTATTAATTATAAACATTGTTATTAATATTAATTATAAATATTATTATTAATATTCATAAATATTATTAATAATAATATTTATTATATAATAATTATATAATATATTATATTGTAATAATATATAAAATATATGTTATATTATTATATATAATATATAATAATTATATATTATAATATTATATAATAATATTAATAATATTAATTAATTAATAATTAATAACAATTAATACTTAAACTTATTTCTTAGTTTCAGACATTTTCATTTTAGTTCTCAAATTTCAATGTGTCTCTTTTTTTGTGGATTATATTTCACTCCTATGGTTTTACTAATGAATTCTATTTACTTGAACATATTAATCACAATTTTTAAAATGTATGTGATAACTCCAAATCCAGATTTCCTAGTCTGTTTCTATAAACTGATATATGTCCCACTCCTTTCTCATTATCTAATCTGTCTGGCATTTTTAAATCAAATACTGTGAAAATTTATAGAGATAATTTGAGGCTTGAGTGGTATTATCTTCTCCAAGACAGAATTTACTTTCTAAAGCTAATCTTTATCATGAAAATTTTTAAACATATGCAAAAGTAAAGAAGGGAGTATAATGAGTCCCCAAGTACTTATCACCCCATTTTTAAAATGTATCAACTCATGGACAATCTTATGTTAGCTATAGCCTCACACTTCCTCTACCACTTCCAGAATATTTTGTAGACAATCCCATAAATATCTAGTCCATAAATTTTTCAGTATGTACCTCTCAAAGGATTTGAGAGATAAATATGTATCTCCTAAAAGCATATCCACAATATCATTATAAGAAATGCAGATGTGGTTTAATATTCAACAAGCAAAAATTGTAATTCACTACATGGATGACATAAAGGAAAAATATCAATGATTATCTCAAGAGATGCAGCAAAAGCTTGCGAAAATATTCAATATCCATTTATGATTTTAACAAATAAATAAACTCTTGAATGAGAAACAGAAAGGAACATCCTTCTGAGAAAGACTATCTTCAAAAAGCTTAGAGGAAATACCATAGTTAAGGTGAAATATTTGAAGTTTCCCCCTCTGAGATTAAGAATGAGGTAAATACTCCCTTTATCATAATTTCTATTTAATTATACTGGAAGTTCTAGCTAATGTAATAAGGCACAGTTTAAAACGTTATAAAGGAAGAAAATAAAAGATATATGTTTTTTAAATCCCAGTAGATCTGCAGATAAATTATGAGTATTAATAAGCAAATTTAGTAAAATCACTGAATAAAAAGGGCAATGATACATAAAAACCAATTGTTTTCCTTAATATCAGCAACAATTATAAAATTAATTTTTTTAATAAAACTATTTGCAAAACAACAATCAAATACATAGAAACAAATCTACTGAAAATGTACAAACTTCTACATAAAGCTGCAAAAATTTTAGAAATTAAAAAAGAGTTAAATAAATTAAGAGATATACTAGGTCTATGGATTTGGAAGATCAACATTATAAAGATGTTAATACTCCTTAAACTAATCTATAGATTCAATTACATCCTAACTAAAGTCTTAACACTTTTTAAAAGAAATTGGCAACTTATTTCTAAAATATGTGGAAGGGCGAAGGGCCAAAAATAACCAAGACAATCTTGATAGTTCAAGAATTAAACTACCAGCTATGATGATTTTTCTATAAAGCTGCAGTAATTGAAAAGTGTAAGATTGGCAAGGATAGATAAATAAACCCATGGAACAAAACAGAATGTCTAGAGACAGACCCATGCATGTGTGGACATTAGTTTATGAAAAGGAAGCAAGCACTGAATACCCGCAAGGAAAGAATGTTTTTTTCAAGATGCAGATATTAAAAATAACTGAATCTAGACATGTACTTCACACCATAGATAAAAATCAATTTCATGTGGAATATAGACTTTAACGTGAATGGTGAATCAATAAAAGAAAATAACATAGTATCTATAAGTAGTCAAAGATTACTTAAACAGGACACAAAACCCAGGAATCATAAAGAAAAAACCAATAAAGTGGGTTCTATATTAAAATTAAGACTTCTGTTTACCAAAAGACACCAGCCTAATGAAAATTACTACCTCAAGGAGATGTCAATATACACCTATGACAATGATTACAATGAAAAAGACTAATAATTCCAAGTGAGGGCAAGGATGGGAAGCAGATGGACTATCATACACTGCTGGGGCTATAAATCAGTAAACTCTTTGAAAAAGTGTCTGTGGTATCTATTAGAGCTGAACATATGCACATTCAAAATAACTCAGCAATGTCACTCCCATATATATTTCCCAACAGAAGACGATTACATATTTGCACCAAAGATATGTACAAAAATGGTCATAACAGCATTATTTGTAATAGCTTAAAACTGAAAACACAAATGTCTATCAACAAATGTCTGTAAGATTTTGATAAACTGTGATAAAATCTTAAAATAGAATATTATCCAGCTATGAAAATAAACAAACTACTGCTACATGTGACAACATAGATGAATCTGAAAAATATTATGTTGCATGAAAAAGTCAAAACCTAAAAGAGTTTGGAATCACCCTATGATTCTCTGTATACAAATTTCAAAAACAAGCATGATGAAATCATGGTGTTAGAAGTCTTGACAGTGGTCCCCTTTGAGAAGAAAGGGAAGATAGTAACTAAGAAGGAGCTAGTAATGTTCTATTTCTTGATCTGAAAGATGGATACATAAGTGTGTTCATTTTGTGAAAATTCATCAAGCTGTACAATCATAATTTGTGCACTTGGCTGAATGTACTTTATAGTTCAAAACCCCCATTAAAAATAAAATGTTGTGGAACATTAACTTGGTGAATTACTCTGAAATAATTAATAGTTATATTTATTTCAGACTATGTAAAGTCATGGAAAATATTTATGATGTACTAGTACATAAAAATCAGGATAGAAATTATATGGATATCATAATTACAATTATGTATCAATAAGTAGCACATGAAAAAAATTGGAAGAAAGTAAACCAAAATAATAAACAGTTGGATTAAAGTGAAGATATAATAGGCAATTTTTTAAAACAATTTTTAATGTCGATTCTTTTTTATATAAAAAGTAGAACACTTTTATAGAAAAAAGCAATAAAATTTTATAAATGTCAGCTTTTCATTTTGTCAATACTATAAAAGTCTTAGTGATTTTTGCTTAAAATTATCTTTGGCATACAAAGAGCAAATAACCAACGGACACCAGAATTACCTATTGGCGTCAAAGATTTCCAAGCCCCACCCCTTTCCTTCAGCTACTAACTGGCAATGTAAATTAGTCACCAGTTTCAATATTAACTTGTTAGAGTCATGAATGCTTTGATAATCTACTGTAAATTATAGAGCCTTTCTCCAGAAAATTATGGAGCATACGCATACATACACAACAAAATGTTTTACAGTTTTCATGGATTCATAAATGCCCTGAAAGCCACGCAAACTCAGATGCATGGTCATGAAGCAAAGCTCCTCTGCCAGCGGAGAATGGAATCCTCCCAGCACAGGTCAGATCCCACTCAAATCCGCTGTGCTCCTGGTGCTGTCAGACCAAATACTGGGTACCGAGTTATGCAAAGCTCCTAACTCTTTCCTGCTTCTTGTCCCATTGCCTATTTTCCTAAAAACCCTCTTGGCCATCCAAATGCTTAAATCAAGGGGAATATTTCCTCCAAATGATCAGTGAGGCCAATTCCACTGCTGGCTACTCTCTTTCCTGCCCATGTGTTTGTCTTCCCTGATAAAAGCGGAAAGTCCATTTCTTCTCACTGTGGCTGTGTGTTTCTTCACTCCCTTGGAGAAGCCTTGCTAAAAGAGAGTCAAACTGACATGATACTGGTTATAGAACATGACTGTCAATGCATACAGCCTACCTAGGGCCCCTTCTCTCAGCAGTAAGGTAACCATGCAACTCACTGTCCATTCCAGGACATTTATAAAATAAAGAGGGTAATAGCAATAATTACTCTGAGATAACAGGGATAAGCCAGGACTACCCCACACTTAGGGACCATATGGATTCCCAACTTAGTAGGAACAAGAGTATAGCAAATGTAAATAAAATAAGCCTCTCTGCAAAAGCTATTGGGAGAAACGAGCTTCAAATATGGGCCCTTTTTGCCTATTTTTTATTGATCCCAGGACAGTGGATGGCAATTAACCTCAAAGTCCCTTAAGATTTAAGCATTCTCCTTTAAAAAGGTCTGCACGCCTATAGTAGGCAGGGAACTTAATTCTGGCCCCCAAGCTTTCTCAAATAGACTCTCTCTTGTCTCCACGATGTCAGGCACTTGTTGAAAGCTGTCTGTTTCTCACTGAAGGACCCATAATTTAGTCACCAGCCTTATAACCTTTGTGTCAGTAAGACTTTTATTAGATGACGCTATTTCAAACAAAAAAAATCAAGAGAGTGAATAGAGAGATACACATTCCACACTAACATATGTGCTATTTTCAAAAGACACAGGTATGAGAATCAAAATGAGAGTAACCTTTCTTGATGCTTTCAATGGATTCCCAGTCCTAAGTCAAAAAGGAGAACCAGATAGCCTAGAGTTGGCTGTAACAAGAAAATCTCAGGGGACACTGCCTCAAACTTGACAAGACAAAATGAATAAGTGACCATGTATATATTGAAGCTTTCCCAAGTGAACCTAGATCAAGCAGAGAGGTAGGCATAGGCTCCTAAGAAGGGTTGGAATTTGGGCCCTTCTCCTTAGACTTACAGACTGGGCTGACCTTAGACATCATCTCATTCAGTTGTTAGCTTTTCCCAAACATTTTGAATTATGTATTTGAAATAAGTGGAACGCAATTGTTCTACAAAATTGTACTGGAAAGTCCAAAATGGAAAGTATGTAACCAAGGTGATGAGGGGCCTCACTTTCCACTCTTTTCTTCATCTGTCTAGAGCCCCAGGGAGTTTCAGGAGTTTAGTTTAAGAACAGTGGATCTGACCCAACCCCTCATTTTACGTAAGATGAATTCCAAGCCCTGAAGTGTAGGTGACTCGTTCATGGTCTCAGATGTGCCCAGCAGCAACACTGGAACCAGACCCTAGTTCTTGCCTGACTGACAGCCCTGTGATCTCTCTATGACACCTGGATTTCCCAAACTGAAAGACACATACTTCCACAGTAGCAAATGAGCAGCATACCAGGGCAACCAGAGACCCCAACATAAACCAGGCACATCCTGGAGCATTCATTTTCTTCAGAAGTTTGACACAGATTTGGAATAAAACAAACTCAGGTATATTATAGATTAGATGGCTGATTTTGCAAAAAAAATTATCTTTTAAAACCCACACAATTTAAAGAAAATATTGAGTCTTCTCAATAATATCTGGCACTGCTGATTTTAGTGCCAGATTCCCCTGGAAGTGCACATTCATTCCCCTTTGATTTAATGGAGACTTCAGTCAAAAACTCTGTTAAGCACTGCTCCACACCATGCTGCTCTCATTCTCCTGCCTTTAGGGGGTAGCACAAAAATTACCAGCTGTTTAACTCTGGGCAAATTACCCACGCTTTCTGTACCCTGATTTCCTCACCTGTAAAATAGAGATGATAATAGTACCCACATCCTGGGATTGTTACTTATTATAGAACAATGCCTGGCATACTGTAAACGTTGTGATACATAAAATGATTTCTTTAACCATTCATATGATTGGTACTTTTATAATTACAGCGCTATATATAACTAGCATAGAAAATAGTACATATGCACATGCTGGGTACTCTTTAAAGTCTCTTAAATATATAAGGCATAATTTTTAACATAGTTTGCTCAATAACTATGCTACACTCATAGGTCATAAAATTAACATGGACAGGATACTTACCCTTTGTGAAATACTAACAGTTGTTCTGTTTGGGGAATTGAAGAGAGCTACCCAAATAGAATCCTGAGAGAAGGAAGATGCCTCAGAAGAAAGATGACCCTTAGATAAACAACCATAAACAGATTTCAGTATCATCATTAGAGCAACAAATCACCCTTCAAAAACGCCAGCTGACAGCTCTGTGATCCAGTACTGATGGGAAAGCAAATCCTACTGGGGTGAAATAATTGAGGGAAATATGGCTGGATTAGATGTCATCTGATGAGTTTACATTCTACAATAATTTAAACAGTCATTGGCTCTCTGGGTCCTGCTTTATCCAGCTATGCAATACTTAACATTTTATGGCTGCTCCCCAGTTGCTGTCCTTCAGCCCTCCCTTCTGGCCTAGGATTTGTTTAGATAAGCTGGATTTCCTGGGTGTGATTTGAAATAAATTAGCCATGTGGATGGCTGTCTTCCCACCAGGCTCCCACTGGTTTATTCTGCATACTGCATTATTCTAAGTGCTTAGAAGCATCTTTTAACAGCAACTCATCTGCACCAAGAGGAAAGAACCACTCATGGTTCATCTGCTGGCCCAATCAACCAAGAACTGATTCAATTACCAGATTGTACCATGTGCCTTGTTTTCTGCAGAAGGCATCATGAGAAGTTGAGAGACTATCTTCGTGTTGGAGTTAGAGCAAAAGAGACTAGCACTGAACAAAAGAGACAGCCAGAATGCAAGGTGCCTCCATGATTCCTTGTGGTCAGTTTCAGCTTAGCCACTTCCCTGAGTTCATGCAGCAACCCATCCCCTCTTGTTGCCTGTATCCATTCATCAAATACCACACTCATATTTTCATATTTATGATTTTGCATCTGCTCTTTGTCTTCACTTTTGCCCTTTTCCCATCTGTTTATATGAGGCAGCCACGTAAGAGAGAAAAATAAAAGACCTTAAAAATTAATTTCATGAATTTAAACAATTGAACAAGCAAAAACAAAATAAACCCATTTAAAAATGGACAAAAGACATAAACAGACACTTCTCAAAAAAAAGACATACAAGCAGCCAACAAATATGAAAACATACTCAGCATCACTAATCACCAGAGAAATGCAAATCAAAACCACACTGAGATACCATCTCACACAAGTCAGAGGGTTATTATTAAAAAGTCAAAAAATAGGCAGGGCACAGTGGCTCACGCCTGCAATCCCAACACTTTGGGAGGCCAAGGTGGGCAGATCACAAGGTCAAGAGATCGAGATCATCCTGGCCAACATGCTGAAACCCTGTCCCTACTAAAAATACAAAAAATAGCTGGGCATGGTGGCATGCACCTGTTGTCCCAGCTACTCAGGAGGCTGAGGCAAAAGAATAACTTAAACCCGGGAGGCGGAGGTTGCAGTGAGCCAAGATCACACCACTGCACTCCAGCCTGGGTGACAGAGTGAGACTCTGTCAAAAAAAAAAGTCAAAAAATAACAAGTGCCATTAAGGCTACAGAGCTAACGAAACACTTATACACTGCTGGTGGGAATGTAAATTAGTACAGCCACGGTGAAAAGCAGTTTGGACACTTCTCAAATAACTTAGAACTACCATTTAACTCAGCAATCCATTACTGGGTATATGTCCAAAAGAAAATAAACCATTCTACCAGTTTGTTCATTACAGCACTCATTTGTTCATCACAGCACTGTTTACAATAGCAAAGATATGGAATCAACCTAGGTGCCCCTCAACAGTAGATTGGATAAAGAAAATGTGGTACTTATACACCATGGAATACTATGCAGCCATGAAAAAGAAGAAAATCATGTTCTTTGCAGAAAGAGAATGAAATCATATCCTTTGCAGCAACAGATGTAGCTGGAGGTCATTATCCTATGCAAATCAATGCAGGAACAAGGAACCAAATACTGCACGTTCTCATTTATAAGTGGGAGCTAAATATTGGGTACTTATCGACATAAAGATGGCAACAATAGACACTAGGGACTACTAGATGGGGGAGGGGACAAGGACTGAGAAACTATTGGGTACTATGCTCACTACCTGGGTGATGGGATCAATCGTACCCCAAACCTCAACATCATGCAAATATACCCAAGTAACAAACTTGCACATGTACTCCCAGAGTCTAAAATAAAAGTTAGAATTAAAAAAAAAAATCCATGAAGTAAGAATGTATTGTCTCATCCCCATGGGTGGGAAGACAAAAGAAGGATGATGGTCATTCTGTAATTCAGTCTTGAAAGTCTGACAGCTACTGAGCACTCTTACTTGGCATCTCAGGTCTGGTGGGGACAGTGGGCTTTATTTTCCAGAATCCAAAGGTTGTCCTTCTTCTTGATCTGTACAGCAAGGATTCTTTGGAATACAAACCAAGTTCATTAACTACTCACTGTGAATATTTGGCTTCCAAATCTGAGGGATTCACTCATTGTTACCACTGCCACAGGGAATAAGAAAATGTATCAGCTTAAAGAGAGCTTAGAAATTATCAAATCCAACCACCTTATTTTCAGACGAGAAAACACCACCAAGGAAATAATATTTCCTCACCTAAGGTAATATATCAGGTGACCAGAGCCAAGACCAGAAGCCTCGGAGAGTCTTCACTCCCCAGCCCGGAGAATTTTCACAAAACAAGCTTCCTGAGTCCCAAGTGTCCCGATCTTATCCCAGGTCCCCAGTGGACTCATGCTCAGGAAAGCACTATCAGAGACAAAGGGGACACTGTTTCTAAAGATGTAGAATCATATAACCTTTCTGAATGACACAAGTATTCCCTCTGATAGAGAAAATTTTCTATACTTAAAGAAATAGAATCTGCTAATTAGTGATCTGTATAAAGTTGTATGTTAAAAACTTGCTTAGCAATAAATAATATGGAAAAGCCACTAAATGTCTGGGAGTAATGGATTCATTAAGTACATTATGGACTACCTATATGATGCAAAGAATACTATGAAATCATTAGAATAATTTTGAAAAAGAATATTTGTTAACATGGGAAAATAAAAAACAGTATGGCTAAGTGAAAAAAGACCTTAAAATTATATATACAATACCAATCTTTAAATGACAGAGAGAGAGAAAATTTGAAGGACATGTATCAATTGTGAACAATGTTTACTTCTGGTTAATTGGATTGTGAAGTTTTCCTTTTTGTGCTTTTCTATAAGATTTTTCCAAGCTGTATGCACTGATTAGGTTTTGATTTCAATTTTATTATTAGGAAAAATATTACACAAATAAACCAAATACTTTAATAAACATTTCTTCATTTCTCCTCCTGGACAACCACTCTAAAGAGAATTTCTCTGAATCCAGTTTTCCAGTTCCTGAAGCAACTGGACCCACCCCACCACCACACCTGCCACCATCATCCCAATTGCCTGCACCTAAAAGCTATGTCCTGTTCCCTGTACCTACTCCAAAATACATGTTGTCATGTACTGACTTCCTACCATTAGGGCCCAACCACCTGAAAGACTAGTGATTCAGTCCTCACCATTCCAGCATCCTTTGGTGCATGACAGAGCCATAGTGCTAACCTGCCCCTGACCGCACAATTGACTATTGCCTTGAATTATTCCTGTACTTGATGTCTCTGTTGTATGTTCAAGTTTGGACTTTCTCTATTTCTTGTTAAAATCAGCTCTTCTTTATCTAGGTCAGTTTCCCCAGCTCAAAGTCCCTTCCTCATTCCAGCTTCCTCTGGAAAGCTCTTCAAATCCAGTGGTTGAGAATTTAACATACCTTGAATCAGATCCACTGGAGCATGACATAAAGAATTAACTGAACTTGAGGGTCTTCAGGAAAAGCTCACTGGAAGAGGCAGATATTCTACAACACTAAAAGTATGGCTGAAAGTTAACAATTGTTTAAGGATTTGTATTTAAAGAAGTATTTGGCTAGGGTGGCTGAGCTTTAAATTAGTAAGTACGATTTTACCATAGACACAGATGAACCATGGAGGTCTTCTACACTTGTTGGCTTCTAAAGATGCCGCCATATAAGATGAAAGCTTAGTAACTTGGCAAGGATGAGTGTAGTAAATAATATTGCTTTTAAAATCATAACGGATGTAATATTCTGTCTATTATTCTTCAATCAAGTGTGTGCATGTAGTCTCCAATTCACTGACCACACGATCCACCCCTGAGTTGCTTCTCTTACACCGCGGGGATGTGGTTTGGGTATAGCTTGCTTGGGAGTATCCCCAGCAAGCCTGCTTCATCCAGCTCCCCATCATCCACGTAACTTCAGGAAGTTATAAAACATATTTAAATAGAATTATTTAAATATTAATAAGCATGAATATTTCTGAAAAATCATGTTTCTAAGAAATTTTCAAAGTAAGCAAACAAGTTCAAGAAGAAAATCAAACCAGAACTCTTATACCAATTGGTTTTCCTCAAGCCCTGGGCTTCTATTAAAAATTTTAAAAATAGAGTTTTCCCTCCAGAGAACTCTTAGATGGGGTTCATCTGACCGAGGCATGGAGAAGAGACAGTGGAAAATGAATGTCATCGAACAGCTTTGTGTGAAAGGGGACTGTAGCTTTGGTTTTACCCACTAAAATCATTTTACCGTACACATTTTTGGCAGGAAATTAAATGATGTGAACAGATGTAGATAGCAGTATCTGAGTGCCCAAAGTAGTTGCTTTTTAAATATAATGAAATAAAATAGAAAAAAATTATTTCTGACCATCTGTTTTTATCTTAAGAGAAACTGCCAGATGCAAGGGGGTGAGATTGATCTCCTGGAGCTGTGTGAACATGTCAGACAGAGCAGGTATGAGGAGATGATTCTGGGCCTCAGGGCCCAATAGAGAGGAGAGACAGCAGCCAAGGACGGGCAGCTCCACCAGCCTCTGTGGTAACTGTCAGGCAGCCTTTCGGGATCATCCACTTCCTGGGTTCTATAAAATCTCAGCCTGCTAATGCTGTCACCGAATGCAATTTCCTTGTGGTTTATTAGTTAGCACCTTCTACAGCCTCAAGAAGTCAGAAAATACAGAGGGGAAAGGCATTTGGGGCCAAGAACCAAAATTGACTTACTTATGAAGATGGCAACACTGCCGAAACCTCTCTTCCTCGTTGTTCTCCCATGCAAGCTGTGCCCAAACCACATCCCAAAGATGCAAGGGAAGCAGCTCGGGGATGGATCATATGGGAAGTGAATTGGAGACTATGCATGCACTTCATTGCAGGCTAATAGAATATTACAACCATTATGATTTCTTAAACAATATTATTTCTATTCTATGTATAAATGCATTGATAACATCCTGACAGAACAGGTCAGTCTTATAATAATGGCTACCTCTAAATCTGTAAACTCTGAGAGAGGAGTATAGCTACCTATACCTCTTGTACAAGGCTAAGTTAATGTCATTTGCACTGGCCAATAGAATGTGAATGGAAGTGATACCATATTCGTGTAGAAACTTTAAGAACTCAGGCATGGTTGCATCATTTCCCTTTTCCCTCTGACATAAGAGTGGCAGGTGTGTCATGAGAATGGAGAGAAATCCTCCTTTAGCCTGGATTCTGGGATAAAGAAGCTCTACTTCCATTTACATTCCCTTTGCCAATGCAAGTGAGATAACTAAGCCTTATACAAGAGGTATAGATAAGTGTACTCCTCTCCCAGAGCTTACAGATTTAGAAGTAATCAGACTGGCTTATCCTTTCAGGATGGTATCAGTGCATTTATATGTGGAATAGTCCAGTGGAATCATTGTAGATAGCCTCTTCCAATCTTTCTCTTTTCTACTTTCACGGCTTTCATTCTCAGGCTTGTTTCCTCATGTCCCAAGATGGCTGCTGCAGCTCTAAACATTACATCTTCACACAATCAAAGCCAGAGGTAGGCAGGCAGGGCTTCTACTTGTACGTGTGTCTCTCTCTGTTTCCATCAGGACAGTTCTCAGTTCTCTCAGTTCTCGAACTTCCTAGATGAACTAAGTGATGCATGAGGTTAATTTTGAAGTATGAATAGGAATTACCTAAGAAAACAAGGAAAAGATTACCTCGTTTTCCTTTTCGTATTCCAGACAAAGGGTGTAACTCATGCAAAGCTTTGGAAGTATGAAAAAGCTTGGCATTTTAAGTTAATTACCAGTAATTGCCAGAATATAGGGTGTAGGAGAGTGGCTAAGAGATGAGGAGGAGAAGTAGACATATATTAGATCTAGGAGGGCCTTATGTTTAATTCTAAATTATTTCATTGTTTTTCTAAAGACAATAGAGAACCTATATTTGGTTAAAAGGAATAAAAGGATAATCCTAGAGTTATTCAAATCATAAGGACATCTATTGCCTTACATATTAGTCAGCTGTGATGCAGCAACAAATGTCTCCAAGATCTCAGTGGCTTACAGAGAAAAGTGTGTTTCTTGCTCACATATGTCAGCTGTCAGTTGACAGTAGCCCTTCTCCTGCACCAAGTAGCTTCTTTATCCCAGGATCTAGGCTGAAGAAGGATTTGTCACCATTCTTACAACACACCTGCCTCTCTTATGCCAGAGGGAAAAGGAAAATACTGGAACCATGCAAGGGTTCTTAAAGGGTTCAAAAATGAATATGGTATCACTTCCATGCACATTCCATTGGCGAATGCAAGTGAGATAACTAAGCCTTATAGAAAAGGTATAGGTGGGTATACTCCTCCACATGGGGACAACTCACATCAGGTGGCAGTGGGTGGGCAATGTACCATCCTCTTAAAGAGAGGAGAAAAGCAATTGGGAACACAATGTTATTTTAAACACCTCGCCTAGCAAGTGCAGAGATAAATGTCTCCAGGGTTGTTTCAACAGTTAAGTGGCATCATTGTAGATAGTCTCTTCCCATCTTCTTTTCTATTCCCATGGCTTTCATCCTCAGGCTTATTTCCTCATGTTCCAAGATGGCTGCTGCAGCTCTAAACATTACATCCTTGGCTGGGCGCAGTGGCTCACGCCTGTAATCCCAGCACTTTGGGAGGCTGAGGCAGGTGGATCACAAGGTCAGGAGTTCGAGACCAGCCTGGCCAAGATGGTGAAACCCTTCTCTACTAAAAATACAAAAATTAGCCAGGCGCTGTGGGGGGTGCCTGTAATTCCAGCTACTTGGGAAGCTGAGGCAGCAGAATTGCTTGAATCCTGGAGGCAGAGGTTACAGTGAGCCAAGATCATGCCACTGCACTCTAGCCTGGGAGACAGGGCAAGACTCTATCTCAAAAAAAATAAAAAATAAAATAATAATTTTAAAAAATTACATCCTCACACAATCATAGCCAGAGGTCGACAGGAAGGGCTTCTATTTGTGTGTGTATCTCTCTCTGTTTCCATCAGAACAGTTCTCAGAAGTCCTCAATAGACTTTCTCTATGATTGCATTGACCAGAATTGGGTCACTACCCCATTTCCAAATCATATCACTGGAATAGGCTAAGAGGATTACTGTGACTGGTTTAGATGAGCTGGAGTTGGAGCAGAGACCTATTTCCCTGAACACAGTTCTGTCTCATTCCTGAACAAAGTCAGGATGCTGCCGCCACAGGAAAGTAGAGTATTGGCTTGTGAGTAGGCTAACACCATGTCTGACAAAGAGGTTTTTAAACAAGAGAGTTGCATGCTTGTATTTACATTTTATAAAATTCATCCTGGCTGAAGAGTGAAGGATGACGTTAATGGGGATAAGACTGAGGATAATGAAACCACTTAAGACACTAAGGGAAGGAGCCCAGATACGAGGTCTAAGTAAGCACAAGTGAGATTGCTTGATAGATAGCTAGAAGCTCATAGAACCCTTCAGATATAGAGGGAAATTGGATTAGGGCAGGAAAACTACCTCCAGTCTCTACTTGGTAAAGGAGCAAAGATTTCCAATCCTCAGATTGTTGGTTCAAGACACTTAGGCCCTCAGATATCTGCCATCATGTTGGCCAATGAGCCTCAAATTGCCAATGTGGGACAGTGCTTCTTAAAGGAGAAATCCCTAACTTTGTTAAAAAAAATTGTTAATGCTAAGTGAAATATCATCACAATTATCTTTCACTAAAAATGAATTATGAAATAAAATAATTTCACTGTCTTTATAATATATTTGGACTTAAACACCGAAGTAAGTGTTGTTCCTTCATCATGAATTCTTTATGAGACTACACTAATTTCTGGTGATGTTGCTTTTGGATTTCCTCTGAGTCTTGAGAATGTCTTAAAGGAGAGCAAATTTCTCTCTCATAGGGGCTCATTTGATTTTGTGTGTGGTTTGTTTGTTTGTTTGTTTGTTTTTTGGTTTTTGGTTTTTGTTTCTTTTTTTTTTTTTTGAGACAAAGTCTTGCTCTGTCGCCCCAGCTGGAGTGCCAACAGCTGATCTTGCCTCACTGCAAACTCCGCCCCCCCGGGTTCAAGCAATTCTCATGCCTCAGCCTCTCGCATAGTTGGGACTACAGGCGTGTGCCACCATGCCTAATTTTTTTTTTTTCTTCAGTAGAGACGGTGTTTTGCCATGTTGGCCCAGCTGGTCTTGAACTCCTGACCTCAGGTGATCTGCCCATCTTGGTCTCTTAAAGTGCTGAGATTACAGGCATGAGCCACCCTGCCTGACCCCTGTTTTTATCTTTTATTAACAACCAAAACACAGGCTAATCTAGTGGATAAAGTTCACATCCTCAGGAACCACATTATTAGGTCAAAAATGAGGTGAGACAATAAAGTCGAAATTTTGCATACTTTGATTCTTTTCCAATAAAAATATAAAAGAAAAACAGAGTATGGAAATTGATCTTATTTATGATCTATCAATCAATTCAAAATGCAAGTTTACTTGTTGGTCTTTTCCTCTCCCTTGCTCTCCAATTTGGAGCCCAATCAGATGGAATCATCCAACTTATATCTATGGAGTATTTACTGTTCACAAAGTCTTTTCATATATGTTATCTTATTTAACTCTTATGACCACTTGTCAGGTACACAGCACAAGAGATATGACTTAACCTCTAACCCTCAACTACTATACCTGTAAAACTGGTAAAATAATAGTACTGATGGCATGGCTATTGTGAAGATTTAATGAGTTCATATACATGCCATCACCAAGCACAGGTTGGACATTCAACCATATATACAATGATGACAGCTATTATCTCTATTGTGCAAATGAAGAAACTGAGTTCAGTCAGAGCAACTTTGCCAAGTCATTAAATCAGAGTTAGAGTGGGTCCAGCAGCAAAGACGGCTGATACTGAGTCATGGTGGTCCAGAAGTTGGGCTCTTTAAATTTCCCGTGATTAAGGACAGGATTGGTCCCAATGCCTTAAAGGAGCTGAGTCTGCAGATAGGGGAGAGGCAGTCACAGCCAGGGAAGGCAGGTGCATGAGGACTTGAAGCCTATCTGGTCGATAAGGTCTGTGCTGCTTCTCCTCCCCAGAAACCTGTGTGCCCTAGCATTGTCCTGGGCATTTTTTTCCCTAACCTACTCAGAGGAGCAATGCAGAACGCCCTGAGACCAAGCTTGCCAAACTGTCCTCTTGGGTACACGAGCCAGGCTGGAACAACAGAAACTGGAGCTAGAAGAAGGGAGGAGATGGATCTGGCTAAAGAAGGCCACTGAAGGACTGTACTCCTTCTATGAAGGTGGAAAAGGAAGGAGGTGGTTGGGGAACAGGGTGGAAAGCCAGAATGTATTCATCGTAAACATGTATCAAAACATTAAATTGTATCCCATAAATATAGACAATTATTATTTATCAGTAAAAACCAAAAATTTTTAATATAAATGAAAAGAATAGATGAAAAGCCAATGCTTTGTGGCCAGGAAACAAAGCCCATGATTTCTGAGATGGTGCCAAAAGAAACCTCTAGAGCTGTGGTGAGTTGAGAGAAGGAGC